>NC_056747.1:1179407733-1179465233 GCF_019279795.1 Protopterus annectens | reverse complement strand
TTGGGGCATCCTGCAAGGGACGCTCCTGTCTGTGTTCCAAGATTAGATTTCACTGGTCCACTGTGTACCCCCCGGTTGTATCCTGCTTGTGGTCTGGGGAGCAGTGGACTATTTACATTGTTTGTGGGTTTGTGTGTATGTTTCCTCTGTCCGGCTGGGGGGCGGGGTCATGCTGCATGTTACATGACTCTTGCTTGGGCCCTCACTTCCACTGGCATAGCCTGTGAACATATGTCATTCTTGTCTGCTGTTTCCTATCATAGCTATATATCTGTGTATATCTACGCACACACACACACACACACACACACACACACACACACACACACACACACACACACACACACACACACACACACACACACACACACACACACACACACACACACACACACACACACACACATATATATATATATATATATATATATATATATATAAATAAATAACATACCATGTGGATGTATGGGACGTATGGCCTTAAGCATGCTTATCTATTGCTTTGATGGCTTAGTGTTTAATTACTGTGACTATAGTGTACAGGGTTCTGGGTTTGAGCCTTGCATAGGCAGTTTATTTTGTTGCTGGGCAGAACATGTGCCCTTGGATCCAGAGTGATTAAGGCACTTTAAAGTGGTTGTAAGCGGGTTTGCGTGGGTTTGTGTGACGGTAAGCACTGCTAACCCCCGGTTACAGTTTCTTACACTCAGTTAGCTTCTACTTTGCTTAATCTGTGTGGGCAATGCTTACCCCCGCGCAAACGCACTTGGACACACTTACTGCTGCTTATTTGTGCTTAGACCTGCTTACTTGTGCCTTATTCATTATGACACTAACACATCACATGTGCATTTCATGCGGTACTCCAGTTCCCATTTAAATGTTATTATGTAGGTTATATGGCAAAACAATGTAAAATTATGTTCGTATACAGATTTCCCATGGAAAATGATTTGTGCTGCAGTGGGACTCGAACCGGGAATGTCTTCTCGTTAGGTGGATGCTCTAACCACTACACTATTGCCGTGCTGCTTCATTTGCATATAAATTCCTTGTTATCCTCTTCAGCCTTTTCAGCTGCTTTCACCGTAGCTAAGCGATGGGCAAACCCATGCACCTACGGTTAGCTGTACTCGGGGTTTAAAAAAATAAATATAAGGGTTTCTTCATTTTATTTCAATGTACTGTTGCTGTTGAACACATGGGGACTGTTAGTGGAGATATGCGGACACCTATGAGTGGTTTCGCTCATTTATTTACACTTTCTTCTGTTCTTCTTTGCAGGGGCGTGTTTATTCTGAGAGCTCTGCTCTCAGACACACCCTCTGCACTCATCCACGCTCAATGTAGGATTTGGAGCTCTGGCGGCGCACCTTCATTATTATGCATGGCAGTCTGCCATCCTCCTCTTCAACTGCCACTTACATGCAGGACTAGTTTAGTCCTGCACAGCAGATTAGTGACTCTGGGGGTTCACCTTAAAGCTTACACAATAGCAAACTCATCTACATTAATATTTGCCCTCTGTCTAGTGCAGGTAAATAGATATTAACGGTTGTTTTTATGATCTTAATTTATATATATATAATTTTCACATTTTTCTAAATATCTCAACAATCAAGTAACACAGACTGAACTCTTTAGACTCATATGAAAGCTCTCAGCTAGATTATTAAAATGTTGCCGACAGTATGTGTGTAACTTGAGTGGTTGCTGAGATATTGTAAGTTGTTTACAAAATATTACACATGACAAATGTAACAGCTACTGTGTTTACTGTGACTTATAAAATTTGGTTTAAGACCTAGAACCTAAAGAATACTATCACTATAACATAGTTTGTGCTGAAGAGTTTGCCAGTCATATTACTGTCATAATCCTTAGGGTTACAGATATATGAACATTTGTTTGAAAGGTGAGGACATAATTTGATTCTGTGAAAAGGCTTAGACTCCACCCATTGGAAGGTTGGTTGGTTGGTTTATTTATTTATTAAATAATTTATTTATTTATTTGCATTTGTTTAGTGGGTTAGTCTGGGTAGCCGCAGTGGTCCAGCGGTTAGCATTGTTGCCTTACAGCAAGAGGTTCTCTGGTTTGATCTTTGGCTGGGGTGCCATCTGTGCAGAGTCTGCATGTCCTCCTTGTGGTCATGTGGGTTTCATCTCAAAGACATGCTGTAGGTGGATTGGACACTCTAAATTGGCCCTAGGTGTGCGTATGTGTGTGTTGGCCTTCTGTGGAAGGTTGGGTGCTGGGCTGGGAACTTGACATGGTAAAACTCCACTGCCAATCATGAATGGACAGGTGATCCACTGTGGTGATCCCTAACTGGGAAAAGCTAAAAAAAGAAGAAGTTTAGCAGGATAGTCCACTGGGCCAAGGTGAGCCCATTTTCAGGGCAGGCCTGGGGAGAAAAGCTCCATACATGTTTTATAAAGCAAACATTACTTTTGTGCAGCATAGTACAAATTCAATACAGCACCATACAGTGGAGAACTAATACACAGTACTTTCTGAACAACATGCAGTAGTTCAATACAACCCCAGTCATTGGTGGGCTAAATCATAGCTATTAACAATAGAACTCGAACAAGATGAATATATATAATATGCAGTAGATCCAGTTGGTGATAGGAAGAGCATGGAGTGAAATCTACGTAAGATGAAATATAGTGCTACCTAGGTAGAAGGTTTGAAGAGTAAGGCCAATTGCCAGAATAGGCAATAGGCTGTAGTTGAAGGTTAAACCATAAGAGAAGTTTAGAAATTCAGAAACACAGTCTGCTGATAAGAGCAGATAAAGATATAACTTTAATTTAGTGTGAGTAAATGTAGAAGAATAGTCCATCAGAGTAGTTAAATACAAGTCTCAGGCTATAAGGGCAAGATAGGGAAGAGTTAGGGAAAGAAGGAGGCACACGGAGAGGGGGTTCAGGTTATAGGAACTGCAGCCTTGGTACAGTTGCATTGCCATACTGAGGAATGTTGTTATTTCAGGAATTTCTTAAAGAGGGGGGCACTGCTGATAGCCCTTACTAAAGGTGGGAGAGAATTCCAAAGTTTGGCTACTGTGAAGGAGTAGCACATTTGTCCTGCTGCATGGGTTGGTTTCACTACATTTAGGAGTAGTTGGTTAGTGGATCAGAGAGGTGTGTTTGGTTGATATTGTGTGAGTAGAGAAGACAAGGAAGGACAGTTAGATGGTTTGTAAATAAATTTGTGTGCAGTGGTTAATTGGATAAGTGACAGATAATGTGGTAGTTCCAACCAATTTAGCAGGTGTAGAGATTGAGCAGTGGTGAAAAGAATAATTTGTATTTGTTACAAATTTAGCAATTTTATTTTAGTGTGAGGCTAGTTTGGATTTTAGAGAGGCCTGGATATTGGTCAGGAGAGGTGCACCGTAAAAAAGAGTTGGTAGTAGGAAGGAAGAGGTGAGAAATAGTTTTGTGGAATGGTTGAGGAAGTGTTGGTGTTTATACAGGATGTTTAGTTTTTGGTGTGTTTTTTAAATATTGGTCTGAATGTGCAGATTGAATGTTAGGTTTTCATCTATGGTGATACCTAACAGTTTGGTACATGGTACAACCTCAATTATATTGCTGTTCTTGGCTTGGATGGTGAAATTTTCCTTGATTAGTGGAATGGAGTTTTTGGCTAAAAAAGAATGTTTAGTTTTGTTGGGGTTTAGGGCCAGATGGTTATTGAACATCCATATCTCTGTAGTAGGGCTTCTTGTGTGAGTTTGTGCAGCTCAGATAGAGAGTTGGCAGCACAGATGATTGTAGAATCATCTGCATATTGGATGACAGTACTATGAGTAAGAGAGGTGTGAAAGTTATTGATAAAGATGCTGAACAAAACGGGCTCTTGTATGGATCCTTGTGGAACACTTGTTGTTATGTCACAAAAGGAGATAATGAATTTTGCCATTTGGTTGATTGCTGCCTGTTTGTGAGGTACTTTGAGAACCAGTCTAGGGATGGAGGTGAAATGCCTATGTCAGCCAGTATAGTGAGAAAGGGAGCATGGGAGACTATATCAAAGGCCTTGGAGAGGTCTAAAAAGAGAGAGGATATGAATTTTCCATCATCTTTGACCTGGTTAACTGTGCCAGAGAAGGATATGAGAGCTGTAGTAGTGCTGGCTGAGATCCATACTGGGTGGGAGAAAGGATTTGGTTGTGAAGCACATAGTGAAGAAGATGAGTGTAGATCCATTTTCTAGAATCCTAGAAATGGATCAGAGGATAACAATGGGTCTGAAGTTGGAGATGTCTGTATTAGTGCCTTTTTTATGGAGAGGCAGAATATATGCCTTTTTCCAAATAGTGGGAAGGTAGGATTCCAGAATACATTTGTTAATTTGTTAACTCTCCCACTCATTTTTTTTCCTACTCCTTTTTAAATATTGTTAAACTAAGATGAATTTATTTACTATTTCTTTTTCTTTTTTTTTTTTAATATTAATATTAAATTTTTTTTTAAGTTTTGTTTGTTTTTTACTATGTTTTTTTAAACTGGAGCTTTTCTCCCCGGGCCTCCACTGAAAATGGACATGTATCCAGTTGGACTAGCCCGGTCAACAAATGTAAAATAAAAATAAAAATTAATAAGTAGGCTGATGGGATAGGCTATAGAACGGCAGAGATTTGTATGAACTCGGAAGATAGGCGTTGGTGCAAGGTTTGAGTTTTTGAAGCAGATTTTTTATTGTGTTGGTGGAAATAGGTGAGAGAGAGAATTTGATGGAAGGGGGAGTAGGGGTATGTTGGGTGGATGGGTTGGATGGAAAGATGGAAGTTAGATTAGCTATGGTATTGATGAAATAGGAGTTAAAGAGAGAAGTTATAAAGTAGTTTGCTCAGAATTTATTGAAGGTAAAAAATGTTTCTAATGGCTAAAATAACTACTTAAAGTTTTCCTTTTCTGAAAAGAAAATGAACATCTTTGACCTAATAATCTATCATCTGTCAAAAGGATGTCCCAATGCTGTAGTACCAAATCTAAAAATCTATGAGTATTTCTGCAATAGGTAGTAGTAAATCTGATTTTGTTATCTGAGCAAAGGTCATCACTTCTATATATAAGAAGCTCACTTCTTGGAAGTGATTGTACCTCCCTACTGGTCTGCCTAACTTTAGCCAATGGGTAACCACATTCAACAAAATGATTTATTAAATCTTTGTCAAAATGTATATAATTGTCAGTATTTGGGCAGATTCTATATATTCTCATAAACTGTGACTTGGGTATATTGGCCGTGATATGTTTAGGATGACAGCTGGAGACGTGAAGTAACATATTTGAATGGTGGGGTTTTCTATATAATATACTGGACAAAGTCCCATCAGATAATTTAGATACAGCAACATCTAAAAAGGAAATAGATGAAATATCCTGATTTACTGTAAATCTAATACCCCACTTATTTTCATTCAAATATTGGACGAAGTCCTCTAAATATACAGCGTCTGATTTCCACACCATCCAGCAGTCATCCAAAAATCTACGCCAGATGTCAATTTCGCCAAGAAAAAATATTATGATGTATATCATATATAATTATCTGTTCTAAATACCCCATAAAGAGGTCAGCATAAATGGATGCAAAAGATGCACCCATAGCTGTACCTCTCATCTGCAAAAAACATTTAGCATTGAAGAAAAGTACATTTTTAGATAACACATGCTCAACCAAGCATAACAAAAATGTGTTGAAACCAGGACTATAAAAGGACATCCTATCTAACCAATATTCTAAAGCACATAAGCCAGCCCAAAGGGGAATACTAGTATGCAAGGATGTGGCATCCAGTCTACATAGTAACCAATTTGACTCTAACTGGGCATGAGAAATGATACTCAGAAATTCGGTAGTGTTCTTTATCCTGGCCCTCACCCCCGATAGCAATGGCTTTAAATAGATAGTAAGATAAGCAGACAAAGGTTCAGTGAGGGAACCCTTACCAGAGACTATAGCTCTACCCGGGGGGCTTCTGCATGTCCTTGTGAATTTTAGGAAGGAGGTAAAATATTGAGAAGATGGATTTTTAACCTTCAGATGAAACATAGTATGTTTATCAATAATTCCTTCACTAATAGCACACTCCTAAAATACATCAGTTTCCTTTTTGAAATCAAATGCGGGATCATGGGGCATCATCATCATCATCTTCTTTCGGCTGTTCCCGTTAGGGGTCGCCACAGTGGATCACCTGTTTCCATTTCTTCCTGTCCTCTGCATCTTGCTCTGTCACACCAACCACCTGCATGTCCTCTCTCACCACATCCATAAACCTTATCTTGGGCCTTCCTCTTTTCCTGTTGCCTGGTAGCTTCATCCTTGGCATCTTTTTCCCAATATACTCAGTATCCCTCCACAGCACATGTCCAAACCCACGTAACCTTGCCTCTCTGGTTTTGTCTCCAAACTTTCCAACCTGGACTGACCCTCTAATATACTTATTCCTAATCCTGTCCACCTTTGTCACACCCAGTGCAAATCTTAACATCTTTAACTCTGCTACATCCAGCTCAAACTCCTGCCTTTTTGTCAATGCCACTGTCTCCAACCCATATAACATATCTGGTCTCACTACCCTCTTGTAGACCTTCCCTTTCACTCTTACAGGTACTCGTGTGTCACAAATCACTCCTGATACTCTTCTCCACCCACTCCATCCTGCCTGTACTCTCTTCTTCACATCTCTTCCACACTCACCGTTACTCTGAACTAATGACCCCAAGTATTTAAACTCATCCACCTTCACCACCTCTACTCCTTGCATCCTCACCATTCGTCTATCCTCCCTCTCATTCACACACATATATTCTGTCTTAGTCCTGCTGACCTTCATTCCTCTTCTCTCTAGAGCATATCTCCATCTCTCCAGGGTCTCCTCCACCTGTTCCCTACTCTCACTACAGATCACAATGTCATCTGCAAACATCATAGTCCATGGGGACTCCTGTCTGATCTCATCTGTCAACCTGTCCATCACCATTGCAAATAAGAAGGGGCTCAGAGCTGATCCTTGATGTAACCCACCTCCACCTTAAACGCATCCGTCACTCCCACCGCAGACCTCACTGCTGTCACACTACCCTCGTACATATCCTGTACCACTCTAACATACTTCTCTGACACTCCTGACTTCCTCATACAATACCACAACTCCTCTCTAGGCACCCTATCATATGCTTTCTCTAAGTCTACAAAAACACAATGCAACTCCTTCTGACATTCTCTGTATTTCTCCATCAACACTCTCAGAGCAAACATTGCATCTGTAGTGCTCTTTCCCGGCATGAAACCATACTGCTGTTCACTAATCATCACGTCCCTTCTTAACCTAGCTTCCACTACTCTTTCCCATAACTTCATGCTGTGACTGATCAATTTAATCTCTCTGTAGTTACTACAGCTCTGCACATCACCCTTATTCTTAAAAATCGATACCAAAACACTTTTTCTCCATTCCTCAGGCATCCTCTCACTTTCTAAGATTTCATTAAACAATCTGGTTAAAAACTCCACTGCCATTTCACCTAAACACCTCCATGCTTCCACAGGTATGTCATCTGGGCCAACAGCCTTTCCATTCTTCATTCTCTTCATAGCTATCCTTACTTCCTCCTTGCTAATCCATTGTACTTCATGATTCACTATCCCTGCATCATCCAACCTTCTGTCCCTCTCATTCTCTTCATTCATCAACCCCTCAAAGTACTCTTTCCATCTTCTCAACACACTCTCCTCACTTGTGAGTATGTTTCCCTCATTATCCTTTATCACCTTTACCTGCTGCACATCTTTCCTAGCTCTGTCCCTCTGTCTAGCCAATCAGTACAGGTCCTTTTCTCCCTCCTTAGTTTCCAACCTTTCATACAACTCTTCATATGCCTTATCCTTAGCCTTTGCCACCTCTCTCTTTGCCATGCACCTCATCTCTTTATACTCCTGTCTACTTTCTTCATCTCTCTGACAATCCCACTTTTTCTTTGCCAGCCTCTTTGCCTGTATACTCTTCTGTACTTTCTCATTCCACCACCATGTCTCCTTGTCGTCCTTCCGCTGTCCCGATGTGATACCAAGCACCTTTCTAGCCGTCTCCCTTACTAGCTCTGCTGTAGTTACCCAGCTATTTGGTAACTCTTCACTGCCACCCAGTGCCTGTCTTAACTCTTCCCTGAACTCCACCTCACAATTACCCTTTTTCAATTTCCACTATTTGATCCTTGGTGCTGCCCTCACACTCCTCCTTCTCTTCTTGATCAGCAACGTCATCCTACAAACCACCATCCTATGCTGCCTAACTACACTTTCTCCAGTCACCACTTTACAGTCTCAAATCTCCTTCAAACTGGCCCTCCTACATAAGATATAATCCACCTGTGTGCATCTTCCTCCACTCTTGTATGTCACCCTATGCTCCTCCCTCTTGTTAAAATACGTATTCACCACAGCCATGTCCATCCTTTTAGCAAAATCCACTACCATCTGACATTCTGCATTCCTTTGTTTAACACCATACCTACCCATCACTTCCTCATCCCCTCTGTTCCCTTCACCAACATGCCCATTGAAATCTGCTCCAATCACCACTCTGTCACCCTTGGGTACAGTCATCACCACTTCATCCAATTCAATCCAAACTTTTTCTTTCTCATCCATTGCACACCCAACTTGTGGAGCATATGCACTAACAACATTCATCATTACACCATCAATTTCCAGCTTCATAAACATCACTCTATCTGACACTCTTTTCACCTCCAAAACACTCTTCACATACTGTTCCTTCAGAATAACTCCTACGCCATTTCTCCTCCCATCCACACCATGATAAAACAATTTGAACCCACCTCCGATACACCTAGCCTTACTTCCCTTCCATCTGGTCTCTTGCACACACAATATATCAACCTTCCTTCTGTCCATCATATCACCTAGCTCTCTCCCTATACCAGTCATACTGCCAACATTCAAAGTTCTGACCCTAACTACCAGAGTCCTAGCCTTTCTCCTTTCTTCCTGCCTTCGGCCATGCCTTCTGCCTCTTCTCCTCCTTCGGCCAACAGTAGCCCAATTTCCGCCAGCACCCTGTTGGCTAACAGTACTGGTGGCAGTCATTGTTAACCCGGGCCTCGACCGATCCTGTATGGAAATATTTACTGGTGATTGCATGAAATGATTTGGTGAAGTTTTACGCCGGATGCCCTTCCTGACACAACCCTCCACATTTATCCGGGCTTGGGACCGGCACAAAGAAATGCACTGGCGTGTGCATCCCCAGTGGCTACAAGTATAAAATCTACTATCTTGTAACCGATTATTTGCTTCAGTAACATACAAAGATTTATCCATTATAACTGTTGCTCCACCTTTATCAGTTCGAACAATAACAATATTTTTATTATTTTTCAACTGCGTCAAGGCATTCATTTCTTCCATAGACAAATTTAAAGGAGAAACATACTGATGACCATTTAAACCAAAGTGTAACTCCTTGAGTCTGCATTTTTGAAATACCTTCACATTCTTATTCATAGGTGGAACAAATGTTGATTTATTAATCTTGAAGCCATTATTCTCACTAACACATTCACATTCTGAAATATAATTTCAAATTAAGCAGTCTGCAAAATGCATATAAATCTTCAACAAAGACATTTTCTGGGGCAAAAAACCCTGAAATAAAATGTAGGTCTTTGCTCAGTAACAAACACTCAGATTCAGACAGAACCACTGAAGAGATGTTAATCACATTACTTGAAGACACTACCTGGGTTTCAAAAAGTTCACCATTGCCTCCAGAGAGCCATCGATTCCTATTTTTGGACCTATGCTTCCTACCCCCTCTCCTCCTTTTCCCAGAGATTAAGGGGCCAGATCAGAATTCAGTGTCAGATTGTCTTGTACCACAGTACAGGACTTTTTGGTAGCTTGTGGCGTTTGCTGCCCATCAACCTCTGTATATGAAGAAGAATCTTCCCCAAAAGTATCACTCATAGATTTTTTTCAAAATTGACTTGTTTCTTTTCCTTTTTTGCTCAGTAGGCATAAACTCTTTCTGAGCAAATCTATTATTTTTGCCTTTTTTTACCGTTTTTAATGTACTCAAAGGGCTTACCTAATCAGTAGTCCATCAAATCTTGATTAAATTTAATTATTTTTCTTTCTTTTTAACTTTGTTCAAAGATAAGCAATTCTTTTCTAAGCTTATTGAAACATCCTTTATATATAACAGAACCCTCAAAAGATTTTGCCTTCTCACACGTTTGAGCAACTTCCGGTATATATACATTTATTTTTCATTCGTAAAAGTCATGTAAAGTTCTAACAAACCTTAAAGAAGTTTTTTTTGTTGAATATCAGCCCAAGATGACAATAATATATCGCCCGTCTGACCAACTAAAGGTTTAATACAGACTCTCAGGCCCCTAGGAGTAATGCCTTTTTCTAAAATAGGCCTTAAAAAGTCTTAAATGCCACACAGAAGATCTTAAATTTTTCATATGTTTTGTAAGCTGGTCAAACAAAGAAGTACACATTTGATGAGGACTGCTTACTACCTGACTTCCCATAATATTTGTGTTACCCATCCCAAAAAAACGGATGTCTTCTTTATCCAGTGATAAGCCGTTTAAAATGGCCATTAAATCCATAGTTTAAGAAAGCTGACTGTCACCTTGGTTAATACCACACAATATTATAAACTGCATATAAATAAAAGTTTTGATCTTCACAAAACCAGCTCATTTACTACCAGCCAGATAACAGTTTATAATAAAGCCCCAGATGTTATACCATAACAAAAAGGAGCTTATAATAAGAAATATTAACACTTTATATGCAATTACAATACACCAAAATGTTGCAATGATGTATATCCCATAACACCCAACAATTTTAAAGCACATAGGAGCTATTAACCAGGTCCAGAGAAACAAATAAATATATTTCAAAGCTTCAAGAATTTCCAAAAACATTCATTTACAATAAAGATGTAAGTCCAGGTCCACAATATCCAGAATTCATTGAGCTCATAATTATATCTGGCAGAATGGTATTCACCTCTTCCATTCAATTATCACCAAAATCCGAAGAACCAATGGTATTTACCTTTTATGGCCTTCCTGATATTTGCCCAACAGTCTTGTAGAAAAATGTAGAAAGTATTTCGTAGTGCATATATTCATAAGCACCACAATCCAGGACATGAACAAATATTTCACACTGATATTCACCCTAATAAAAGGAGAAAAAAAGATCTTAAAAAGAAATTCTATGGAGCCCCTTGTCTCCGATGAACAAACATTAACTCTGGACACAATCCTTCTTTTTCATGTTATACACCACCAGAATTATTCCTTTATAACCCCACTTGTGAGTGTATAAAAAAGTACATCATTGTCTGTACGTTGAAAAAATTTATTTTTTCTACTGCCAGCTTTCAAAATAAAAAATATATATATTTTGTAGTGGCAAAAATGCCACAAACAGCCTGTCAGTTATTAGTAAAAATATGCAGTCAGAAAATATAACCCCAAACCATTCATGTTCAACCAACTTCACAGTTCATAGAAATGGCATCATTAACAAAAGGGGCCCAAACAGTCAGAAACCCCAATGAATTAACTGTACGTCAAATAATTCAAACCAGTACTTGCCCAAATGAAGGTAAAACCTCCCAGACCACAACATTATCTTGCTTCTGTCCGTTCTGAAAACGACTGCCTTTCCAAAGCAACTCTTAAGAAATAAATCTTTCCACTATGAACTGCACAAGCATAACAAATGAAAATTTCAAATACACCATAACACAACTGCAGCAATTCCTTCAATATTCCAAATCTCCTTAATGGATATTCATAAAATGAAAACCTGGTTGACCATGCTTGACTGCTTCCATCATCAACTAAGTCTATGAAACCCAAGTTGGATCCAAAGGTAGATGCTCCAGCAAACGCCACCAGCAGACTGCAACAAAGGAAATCCCCAAACCAAGACCTCTGCAAGGATGGCAGGTGCTCATGATCAAAAAGCAAAATGTAAAAAGACAAATAGCCAGCACTCAACTGGAGCAAACATCTTTTAATGTACAAAACAGACTGGTTTTGGCCCACTGGCTTTTTCAATGTAAAACACCATCAGTACATACCCCACCTTATATATCCAAACATAATTGAAAACAAGTATTTCAAATGTTCATTAAGACCAGGTGAAAACAGTCCCCCCAATTTCACAATCCAAGATTTTTCTTTTCTGTTAATACATTATGCCAACCATTTTTCATTGATCTGTGTCCCAACACTCTATCAATAACAATACATTTAAAGGTAGCTGTCTTATGCATGATGGTATGTTTATATAAAGCATTAGCTGAATATTTATTTCTAAAGCTACTTAATATTCTGAAATCTGTAACTTTAATGGTCTGGAACTCTGACCAACATAAAAAGCTGTGCAAGAGCAGACTGCCAAATAAACAGCCCAATCACTGTCACAATTACCAATTACCAATGTTGAATGTGTTAGTGAGAATAGTGGCTTCAAGTTTAATAAATCAACATTCGTTCCACTTATGAATACAAATGTGGAGGTATTTCAAAAATGCATACTCAAGGAGTTGCACTTTGGTTTAAATGGTCAACAATATGTTTCTCCTTTAAATTTGTCTATGAAAGAAATGAATGCCTTGACACAGTTGAAAAATAATAAAAATATTGTTATTGTTCGAGCTGATAAAGGTGGAGCAACAGTTATAATGGATAAATCTTTGTATGTTACTGAAGCAAATAATCAGTTACAAGATAGTAGATTTTATACTTGTATGCCCCATGATCCCACATTTGATTTCAAAAAAGAAATTGATGTATTTTTGGAGTCTGCTGTTAGTGAGGGAATTATTGATAAAAGTACTATGTTTCATCTGAAGGTTAAAAATCCATCTTCTCAATATTTTTACCTCCTTCCTAAAATTCACAAGGACATGCAGAAGCCCCCCAGGTAGACCTATAGTCTCTGGTAAGGGCTCCCTCACTGAACCTCTGTCTGATTATCTTATTATTTATTTAAAGCCATTGTTATCGGGGGTGAGGGCCAGGATAAAGAACACTACCAAATTTCTGAATATCATTTCTCATGCCCAATTAGAGTCAAATTGGTTACTATGTACATTGGACGCTACGTCCTTGTATACTAGTATTCCCCATTGGGCTGGCTTATGTGCTTTAGAATATTGGTTAGATAGGATGTCTTTTTATAGTCCTGGTTTCAACACATTTTTGTTATGCTTGGCTGAGCATGTGTTATCTAAAAATGTATTTTTCTTCAATGTTAAATGTTTTTTGCAGTTGAGAGGTACAGCTATGGGTGCATCTTTTGCACCCATTTATGCTAACCTGTTTATAGGGTATTTCGAACAGATAATTATATATGATATACATCATAATATTTTTCTTGGAGAAATTGACATCTGGCATAGATTTTTGGATAGAAATCGGACACTGTATATTTATAGGAATTCGTCCAATATTTGAATGAAAATAAGTGGGGTATTAGATTTACAGTAAATTATGATATTTCATCTATTTCCTTTTTAGATGTTGCTGTATATAAATTATCTGATGGGACTTTGTCTGGTACATTATATAGAAAACCCCACCATTCAAATATGTTACTTCACGCCTCCAGCTGTCATTCTAAACATATCACAGCCAATATACCTAAGTCACAGTTTATGAGAATACATAGAATCTGCTCAAATACTGAAGATTATATACATGTTGACAAAGATTGAATAAATCATTTTGTTGAACGTGGTTACCCATTGGCTACAGTTAGGCAGACCAGTAGGGAGGTACAATCACTTCCAAGAAGTGAGCTTCTTATATATAGAAGTGATGGCCTTTGCTCAGATAACAAAATCAGATTTACTACTACCTATGGCAGAAATACTCATAGATTTTTAGATTTGGTACAACAACATTGGGACATCCTTTTGACAGATGATAGATTATGTGAATTATTAGGTCAAACATGTTCATTTTCTTTTTGGAAAGGAAAAACTTTAAGTAGTTATTTTAGCCATTACAAACATTTTTTGCCTTCAATAAATTCTGTGCAAACTACTATAGATGGCACACAAGTGGTTGGCCATTGTTCTTTCTGTAAATTTATTTGTCCAACAAAAGAATTTTCAAGTAGAAATACATCTAAAGTGTTTTCTATAAGAATGTTTGGTAATTGTAACAGTGATTGGGCTGTTTATTTGGCAGTCTGCTCTTGCACAGCTTTTTATAGGTTCATAGATTAGTACTAGGCTAACTGCCCTTGTGAGTCATTTTAAGCCTAGCCAATTATCCTTTGTGAGACTCAAACCCTGCACTTTGTATTTATAAGGCAAACACCTTAACCATTAGGCCACCCTCCCAACCTTTTTTATGTTGGTCAGACTTCCAGACCATTAAAGTTATGGATTTCAGAACATTTAAGCAGTATTAGAAATAAATATTCAGCTAATGCTTTATATAAATATACCATCATGCATAAGACAGCTAAATTTAAATTTATTGTTATTGATAGAGTGTTGGGACACAGATCAATGAAAAAATGGTTGGCATAATGTATTAACAGAAAATAAAAATCCTGGATTGTGAAATTGGGGGAGACTGTTTTCACCTGGTCTTAATGAACATTTGTAATAATTGTTTAATGGGGTTTAATTATTCCATTATGTTGGATATATAAGGTGGGGTATGTACTGATGGTGTTTTACATTGAAAAAGGCCAGTGGGCCTAAACCAGTCTGTTTTTGTACATTAAAAGATGTTTGCTCCAGTTGAGTGCTGGCTATTTGTCTTTTTACATTTTGCTTTTTGAGCCTGAGCACCTGCTATCCTTGCAGAGATCTTGGTTTGGTTGTTTATATTTTGTCTGGTTGGATTCATTTTTGCTTTTTTGCCAGTGTTTCCATGCTTTGTCCATAGTGGTCATGAGCTGTTTAGTGCATTTAGTGAGTCAGGTGGTGTGATTAGTTTTTACCCTCTTTAGAATAAGTGGAGATTGGTTGTTTAGGACCTTAGGAAATGTAAAGTTAAAGAACTCAATAGCCTCATCTTGGAGTAGGAATTTCAATGCATTCCAACTGATGCATTGAAGAGTGTTCTTATATGTGATAGGGCAGAAATTGAATAGGTCTCTAATTTGTTTGTAGCTATGTCTGCTAAGTTTTGGGGTAATTTTTTTGAAGTTGAAGGCAGGTAGGTGATCATTTATGCTACTGGGGAGTGTTCCTGTAGATGCAATCTTATTTGGGTCAGGGACCAAAATCCATTCCAAGATAGCCACTGTTACTGTTTCTGTTTGGTCTAGTTATGTCATTAATTAGTTGGGTGAATGTATATAGACTGATATTGGTGGCGGGATGTTGTTGAGAGTTGTCTAGCCAATTAATATTGGCATCTCCTAAGATGCTAGTTTCATTTTCTATATTGTTTGATGCCCATGCAAGTATTTCCTCTAATACAGGAATGTTATTGCCAGGAGAAATGTATAATACAATAATACGGATGCTTTTGCAATTGCTCAATCTAAGGAAAGAGACTAATATTTCATCTGAGGAGAATTGTGGGATACATTTATAGGATATATCAGAGAGACTCCTCCACCTTTTTTATGGGGTCTGTCAGATCTAAGGCAATGAATTCTGTATCTTTAATATAGGGATTTTGCCATGTCTCAGTGGCACCTATGATGTTGAGTTTGTTATGAGCTATCCAGGAATGAAATTCAGGTATTTTGTTCTTTATACTTTGAAGTGAAAACTTCCTAAGCTCCATTGGAGTGAATGAGTTAATGACATGACATAGGGCATATGCTTTGGAGTCCCCTACAGGTTTAACAGAGTAAAAAAAATCCAATATTTCCAGGTTCTCTTGTTCTGTCATGCTTCACAAATGTAATTAATGCTTTTTAATCCCACATTTATTCATCAATTCCTGAATTGCTGGTTTTCTTTCTGTTGCTCTCCATCTTACAAATCTAGTCTATGGTTCATTTCCAACATGCTCCTGGTTCTTCTAGCCAACTCTTGTGATTTATTTCATCTCTTAAGCATTTTCCTTTGGAACACTGGAAAAGGTTTTACTGGCATTTTGTCTGTATGGGTTTTATTATCAGAAGAGTAAGAGGCAGAATGCCCTTCTGTTTGATAGCTCAGTCCTTGTTGGACAAATTTTTGTATTTCCTCCTTATCATGTTCTGTAACAAAAAAATTATTTTGATTCTCCAGGAAAAATATTCTGAAAATTGCTGGACACAGCAGCTTGAATCTCGCACCTGCTTCTCCACATTTCCTGATTGTTGAAATAAATTTACTCCTCTTGTGCCTGGTGTACAGTGAATAATGATTTTCAACAAACACTCTACTGTCTCTCCCTTTTTAGTCCTTTGTCCTTCTGTCACAGTTTTGTCAGAATCAACTCCTTCTGCTGTCAGGATTGTATCTTTACTGTTAAAGGTCTAGGTTGCATTCTAATAGCCACGTTTGGAGCATACACACAATGTGCCCTTTCAAGTAACAACTCCTGCTGTGGAATACCAGTCCAGTTGCTTATTTGTGCTTTCATAAAATCAATAGTCTGTTCTTTACAATTTCTCTGATACAGCATAAAATCTCAGGTTTTTCATACATGCTCTGTCCTCACCATTTTTTGAAATATCTATTGTTGAGCAGTCTCATACTCTGCTAATTTTCTTTATTGCAACTTCTTATTTTTGCAGTTTTATCACCTCATCTGAATATCTGTTTAAAGCTTCTTTCATTTTTTTCCAGCCTTTTGTTATTTCAATTGATATACTCCTTCAGTGTTTCATTTATTTTAAACATCTCTGAGCATATCTGACTTATTTTTTCCTCTAGATTACTGGAAGTCATATCTTGCACCAAAGCTGGAACTTGAACTGCTTTTTGCTGAACAGCTGCAGGATTCTTCCCAACCAATGTTTTTGCCTCACCTTTTGTGATTGATTTTCTTTCATGTTCTCTGAATTTCTTTTTTGCTGGCATCTAGGAAGTATACTTACTAGCCAGTTACTGAAATTTACCCAAAAAGACAAATTCACTGGCTCACTTTTCTGAGTTTCTGTTTTTATACTGGGAGAGCTAAAATTAAGCTGTCACTTAGTGTGCAGCCAACTTGGAAGTCCCCATGATCAGTGGATTCTGAGGAAACCAATGATGATGATGTCACCAAAGGGGAGACATCCCTTCCCAGATAGACTTGTCTGTGACTTCCTGCCATTCATTGTTATCTTGTGTGTCTGGGGTGGGTTCAACAGGCACAGAGACCATATTTACCGACTGGATTGGGGATCTGGACTGCACATTACCTCAGTCCAACACTGTTACCATGACCATGGGCAATGTCAAGGTTTGGCTGCCATCATCTTCAGAGCCTGAATTATCTCAAGCATCCAGCAGTGGTATATATGGATCTACTTAGAAGCTCAAAATTTCAAAACTTCAAACTTCTATTGTCCGAGACCATGAGATTGAAGTTTTAAAACTTTGAAAACCTAATAAAAAATAAAAACAAAACTTTTTTTTTTAGATTTTTACAGGGGGGTAAGATCTCCTGCCCTCACACACCCTCTGCTAAATAAGTGTACCAACTCTGAGATCACACTACAGTAAGGAAAATTGTAAACAGCCCATTCTGCACTGTACGGCGATCTCCATTCAAAACGTTCAAAGTTTCAAAACATCGACCTTATGGTCTCGGCCTTTTGAACTTTGAAGTTTTGAAACTTCAAGCTTATGAAGGGGATGCATATGTACATGGTAGAGGAACCTGATAAAATGTCACTTGTGAAGACATCAAAGCAAAATACCCACAATTTATATAAGACCCATCACTATTGCTTGAACCTGAGTGAATGAAGGAATGCCACAGTCCATAGTGGTAGGATTTACTAATAGCTAACTTATGTTATAATGATAGTTTCTGGGTCTGAAATCCAGATGTTCTTGTGAACAAAAGTGATACTGCATTTAATGTGTACTATACATCTTTACTGAATATGTAGACACTTGATCCTGTAAAGACATATGCACCTGAGATATTTCCAACAGAGTTTCTTAGAGGGCATTTAAGCTCAGACCCAGAATCCAGAACTCCACTGTGGCTTCTGGATGACTTAGAATACCCATGCAAAGACAGACACAGAACTCTTCCATCTCTGGCAAAGGTAGTTTGGTTGATGGGCTGCCTTTATTTCCCTCAAGTTGTATGTCATGTGGGTAGCACAAGCTTTTACAGCAGTAATCATGTCAGCGATCTGAGAAGGTGCCATCCTGACCATCTTAACCACTGGAAGAAAGAGGTCAGAAAAAGAACAATTAAGATGTTTTGGAAGTAATCTGCCTTGTTTACACATTAATATTGGCTTTCATATTTATAAATGTGCTTTTTAGGAGTATATAACTTAATGATCTCTTTTTTTTTTCTTTTGGTTCAGGAAATTATTTTGGAGAACAGCTTTTTATATCTGAAGTGAATGGGGAGGCTTCCTAGGTGCACAGGCACATATTATTTCTTTCTATTTAATAATTATAATTGCATTCATTGCTTTTATATGTATCTGATATATGTCTTAAACATGCAAGACAGTGGCCCTGTAAAGGTAACGCTGCTTAGCTTAAGGTGTACAGGTTACAAGTACTGAACTCTTTCTGGTATTATGAATATGCAATGTAGAATTATGTAGCCCAGTAATATGTTTGCCCTTTACCGTGTTATTGGTGCATACATCCTAGGTTTACATTTCTCACTGAAGATAATTATAGTCTGACAGAGGTGCACAGTATCACCTGGGTAATGCTGCTGTTTATAGGCACAGCATTAGTTCTACAGCACATCTGCATACACACATGTCTGAAAGTGCTACCTGCTTCACTGCTCTTCTGCTATCACATCCTAGCATAGGGCCAGATCTATAGTACATGGTACTGCACTAATATATAGATTTACTGCTTTAGTGGTATGTATGCATTTGATGTTATACTGTATGTCTGTCTCATGCATATTTTTATTTCTCTACATCTATGTTTGCATTTTGTACAACAGCTGCTATGGCTGTGCCACTGGTCCAGCCATGGTATCTGGTGCCCTACCAAGCAAGACCAGCCATACTTTGCTTGTACCCCACCTGGATTATGGCCTGCATCACCATTGAGTGCAGCAGAGGAAAGCCAGGAAGCTATCCTTGTAAACTCTGCTGGTGCTTCACTGGATGAAAGTGACCCTGCTCCCTTCTGTTTTACTGCTGGGAGTGATCAGCATATCACATGCAGGGAGATGATAGAGGTGGTGCTGGGGATCTGATAGACCAGTAGATTTAAGCATGCATTAGCCACCTTAAAATGGACTTCTTGCAACTAATGGAGTTGCGTCACTGCCTTTCCCTGCCATTTTCACCCATGGTGGGGCCCACTGATGAGGGAAGGAGATCAGTGTGCTATCTGACCTCCCCCTGGGTATCACAAAAGCAGTGCAATACAACAAGTCATACACACCCTAACCCCCAATCTGGGTGCTCCCTTTCCCTTGTGTGTCACTTCCCTATCCTGTTTGTTGTTCAATAATCCACATTACCAGAGTTCTCTCTTTGTGTCTCTATTTCCATTGTCCCTCCAGTCCTCAGTGCATCAGTACCTCCCTGTTAGTCTTTGTCTCTGTTATGTTTGTGTGCGTGCACTTGATTGTGACCCTCATCCTATTACTGTGCGTTTACCTTCCATTACATCCTTCCCTAGCTTCCCATCTTAAAAAAAAAATGAGCACATGTGCCACAAAAAAATAAATATCCTTCCTCTCTCCATCCCTATCCCCACTCCCTTTATTACATTCCCTGCATCCCTTGTGTATGCTCCTCTGCTTGCTTTCCCTTTTTCCTACTGTGTTATATACCCGTTTCCATCCCCCTTTTCTTGGTCAAAAATAGATTTAACTATTACATTCAGCCCTTTAATTTGGCTTGCTTGTTTTCCTGTATTGTTGTGAATTAGCACAGCTGCACGTGTTGTGGCATGTACATTTTCTATCTTCATTTATTTTCTTCTTTACACTTCTAGTCAGAACTGCATGATTTCCTCCTTCACTACAGATCTTATGATGTTTGTGAGTGTTTGTTTTTTTTTAATTGGCAGCAAACTGGGCTGTGAATTTCCACTTGCTTAAGTGATAATCAACCTTGGGCTGAATTGTACTATGAACATTACCTGTGGTAGGCATACTTTGACTGCACAACACATGTTTCTGAATCACAGGCTGTGAAATTACTAATAAATGTGTAACTAAATAGTGTACCTCCTCTGATAGCAATGAAGTGGTAGGGATTCCCTACTGCAGCTAAATCACAGAAGCTCATACTCATCCTTGCAAACAGGGATTCATTGAGCTACATTATTCACAGCACAATCGAGGTTTTTGAAGTAGTAATTAAAGGCTTGTACATCAAAAATCAAAACTGTGATTCATCCTTCCACAATATAACTTACTCAGAATAATTAACACTGTAACAGCCGTTTGCTATGTACAGACCTGAGATCTGTTATAGAGGTCAAGGCTGGCACAGTGTGCAGACTGCCAATACAGCTCAGTGAGAATACTCACATCAGGCCACTAAAGATGAACATCACATAACTTCCCTTTGTTGTGCTATCATGCTGCCTAGTACCAGCTGTTATCGAGTGTGCTCAGATGCTAATGCTAGTGCCATCTGGACACTACTACACTGTCCATAAGTATTCTGTTGCGGCCCTTATTTGTTTGTGTTGCTCACAGTAAGTATACTAATTACATTTGTATCTACCACTAACAGTCAGTGAGTTGCATGGACCTAACAAGGGAGGATCTGACACACTGAGAGAGGAGGAATGACACTGGAGTTTTAGATACAAGCCAAACAAAGAGAAGACCATGGTGATGGGGAGGACTGGACAACAAACAAGGGGGGACAATGACACAAAAGTGAGAAAAATATTGTGATTAGGGGATTGGGTAGGTATGATAACCAGTACCACCCTTTCCATGTCATACCCAGTAGGAGTCTACATACCATCTTGTGCTCCCTCACCACTGGGTTTTGGCTCAGACAGACCTGTTAGTAGTGGGCAGAGATGCAACTCCACAAGCCACAAGAGTTTTTCCAGGTGTCCAATGCAGTTATCAACATGCCAGTCCAGCAGCTCCTGCTCACCACCTCATCAAATCGCCTCTGGGTGACACACCAATTACCCATGGTAGAATCACTGGCTGGAAAAACAGCACACCTGGCTATTGAAGCCCCCACCAGGGGCAGCAGAGGGGGATCTAGCATCTTTTGCTGATGAAGCTAATGGGAAGGATGCGTCAGCAGACACAGGTTTACCAGGAGGTGTGCCCATGGTGGCCTGTGGTGAAGCCATAGGTATTACTGTGGCAGCCGTTGCACAGAACTGCAAAATAAAAGGTGGGAAACAGCATAACAAATAAAATAAACATTTTAAAATAAAGGATAGTTACAAAGTGGGAGGTGAGAGAAATTTGTCTATCCATTCATTCACAACCCCTTTTTTCCCATTTTTTGCACACAGAGGTGACATAAATGCAGACATTAAATGAAATGTATTATTATTATTAGCAGATGAACATGATAATAACTGCCTCTATAGCTACCCAGTAACATTATTATGAAGAAATCTAGGTGAGGTACACAGGAGAGGACTGGTGACCCAGGGATATATGCTTACATGTGCGTCCCATGCATACTTAGCAGATGATATAATGGAGGGTATACTAGCTTTACCGTGTATGATTGCCCAGTGCAGTCTGTGAACTACACTTAGGAATTACTACTGTAATGTGACTATATGGGATTATATACCCCATTGCCTTGTACCATGCAACATATAAGATACCATGGACATAGTAGCAAAGCCACAAACCCAGCTAGTGACATTATATATATTACTTGACTATAAACTTTCATACAGTGACTAAAAATGCTACCCAGTCAACAACAATAAAATGGAAAGATTCCTTATAGGAAACCTGTATAATAATGTAGTTGGTGCTGTGAGGTTAACACACTCAAAACTACTTCTGGAGAAGGGATAAATGCATGTCTACAATGTCATCATCATCATCATCGACCCCTTTTTCCAACTTTCTATATGGGGTTAAGGTGTCATGTCAACTGTTGCCATCTCTTTCTATTCAATGACACTCTCCTATCTTCTTCAACACTCATGCCTAAGTGTCACATGTCTACTGTCATACAATCCCCCCAACTCTTTGCTGGATGCCCTCATTTTCTCTTGCTGTCTTCCTTTCTGTCCTAAATCTTCTTCACAACATTGTCTTCTGATTTTCTGCACATGTGCCCAAACCACTGTAATGTGTTATCTTTGACCTTTTATGCCACTGGAGCAACTTTGGCGTCTGCTCTTATGTCCTAAGTTCTTCATCTGTCCCACAGTGTGTATCCTACCACCATCTCACACACTTCGTCTCTATCACCTCTGGCTTCCTCAACTGCTCTGCCTTTATTTCCCATGTTTCTGTACCATACAGCAATACAGGTCACAACACTGTTTTGTACACCTTACTTTTCAGCTTCTTTGGCATTATTCTGCCATGCATTACCCTTGTCACTCTGTGCCAGTTGCCTGTAGTCCCCCTGATTCTAGCTTTGACTTCCTCATTCAGACTTCCCTTCTCCTTAACCACACCTCCCAGATACTTGAAGCTGGTAACTTGCTCCACTATTTTCCCTTCTGTCCTAGTTATAAGCTTCTTCTAATTTCTCACATTTGCTACCATTACAACCATCCTATCTGTACTCATCTTCATCCCACGTGCCTTCAGTTTTACATTACATTCCTCTATACTTTGCTGAAGTTCTTGCTCAGAGTCTGCTTGTAATGCCATATTGTCAACATTCAGCAACTTTGTCGATCTGTCTGCTTTGCCTGTTTGCTAATGTAGTCCATCATCAATAGGAACAGCAGCACTAGGCTCAGAGCTGAACACTGATGCACATCCACTCCCACTGGGAACCCTCTGTGAGACCAAACACTGTTCATACTTGAGTCACTTGGTCCTTGTACATAGCTTGCACTAATTCTACAAATGTTCTGGAACTTCCAACTACTGCAGGACTCCCTGAATCAGCTTTCATGGGACCTTGTCATATGCTTTCTCCAAGTCTAGAAATGCCCAGTTGAACTCTATCCTCATCTCTAGCTACTTCTACTATCTGTCTTACTGCAAACATCAGGTCAGTTTTGCTGCATCCTGATCAGGCTATGAACTGCTCATCTACCATCTTACTTTCTCTTACGCTGTGTAACCATTTATCAATCACTCTCCTTAGAACTTTCATGGAGTGTGACAGAAACTGATACCTCTTTACAAGCCACAGTTGTAAAAGTGCCATTTGTTCTTGAACACTGGTACTAGTATGCTTATTCTCCAGTCATTCATGATAAACCTTTCTCTCCAAACTGCTTTGAGTATCGTCAGGTGCCATTTCTCCCCTATCCCACTGCCCTTTCCTTACTAGGAGAAAGTCTACCTGAGTTATATGTTGGCCACTCTTTTACGTGATCTTTTGACTCTCTGTCTTGCTGAACCATGTGCTGGTCACAATCAAACCATTTGCCAGACAGAAGTCTAGAATGTCGTCTCATTCTTTATTTCTGTCTGAGTATGTGATAACATATAAATATACTTACCCTTGTCTGGTGTGATACTGCCAGTCATACATCTACTTTATAATGAGCAACCCCATAGGAGTCTTCAAGCAGATTGTTACAGTTATCTCTATGCAGGAAAAAAGGAAGATCTCGCTCTCCTTAGAGTACCATGCCACACAAAGCAGTGCCGGTGGAGGCCATAGCCATTCTGTAAGTCTCAGAACAGGGGAATAATGGCCGGCAACTTGTCGTAATGCCTGTTTCATGTTCCATGAATTGCTGCACAGCTTAGGGGAATGTAGCAGTGTAGGGTCTATATTGCAACATCGAATGCTAAAAACAGCGAACAATGTTACATTGACACATTTACAGCGAAAGCTGAAAACGTCGAATCCACAGAACATCGATTTCTTTCCTAGGGAAAGAAATCGCTGTTCCAACCCCCACAAAAAAAAACATTACACACTTCCGAACACATACACATATACCCAATCCTAATAATGCCCCCCCAAAAACCAGTAAACAACTAAATACACATATGCACATAACCCAACCATACATTTAATGAAAAAAAAAACAGTAAACATTTTAAACCATATGCACTTACCTTAACTCACACCCTAACCCTAAGGTCAGTAACTCTTGCACATTTACATAAACAGCTCCAAACACATACACACTTACCTTAACCCTAATTCTACCCCCCCAAAACAAAAGTAAACAGCTGAAAACACATACACACGTAACTCAACCATACATCTAACACAAAATATAAAACAGTAAACACTTTCATACATATGCACTTACCTTAACCCGCACCCTAACACTAAGGTCAGTAACTGTTGCACAATCACGCTCGGCAGTTATACCAGACAAGAGACCACACTACACTTCAGAACACGGCAAAACAACAAAGCGGTCAAGCGACTTCTTTCCCAGGGAAAGAATTTGCTGAACAGCCGCTTCGCTGTTTTGCCTGTTCGCTCTACATGTGTCAATGAAAACACATTCGACATAATGCGTTTTCATTTTTCTCATAGGAATCCGCGGTGTAGAATGCGGCAAGGTGTGAAATAGACCATGATATTTTTACAGTGTAAAAAAATGGGAGTGGAAGGTGTACTATATGGCTGATCCTGTTGTGGTTTGTACCATGTTGTTTAACTTTAACATTGGCGGTGTTCTGTAGCACCTCTACATGCAGCATGGCTTACAGCATGACACGCAGTAAGCCTCCTTTTAACCTGAAGCCACCGAAATAACTAAATAAATAAATGCTCTGTGCAGGTGCTTGGACAGGTGTAAAATGCCATGTAAGCATGCACACAAGACTCTGCTTCCAGCTTTGACATGTAGAATGAGAGATTCAAACACATTTATGAGCTGAGCCCTCATTTCCTTACATATCACACCAAGAGGCCCAAATATACATGATATGAGCCTAGGCAGATGCATAGAGCTTTGTCCTGCAACGGAAGAAAACATGGAGCACTGATGAGAAACCCTAAATATCGGTGTGAAACAGATTTGAGAAACGAGAGGCAGCAGTACTAATTCTAGAAGGTAGGTTATAGATTTTGCTCCCATTTCTTTTGCTGCACTGTTGGCCTAAACCCTAAACTGGTCTATGCTCAAATACTGTGAGGAAATAGTTGTTAATGTGTAGATAAACACTGTACAAACTGAAGTACTGATGAAAGCTAGTAAGGAGCAGTGAAAGTACTGAGAAAGGTGAGCAGTGGCACAATCTGCAGAACTGCTTACAGGGAGCAGTTACAAGTCACCAATCCCTGCAAATATGTTTGTCACATAGCAACAGTCAAGCTTGTAGATCAGCACTTTCCATAGTGTCATGAGTGAGGTCTAATGCTGGATTTCAGTGAACTGTAACATACGCATTACTTCCAGCCATGGGGAAGAAGGCATGAGTAACCACTGTGTGTGAACAGGTATCTGCAAAATGTGGGCTGTTGTTTAGATTTAGACCAATATACTTTACTTTCCATGTATTGGTCTGAGTATTGTGGATGAAAGAAAATAACAGGGCTGCAAATGCTGACATACCACAGCATGTTAGGGCACGCTACCTAATGGCAACTAGGTATCTGTTATTACTTACACTCGACCATGCTATGTAGCAGGATACCTGAGTCTGTGCTGGGAAAGCATGCCAGTAGGATGAGTGATACTTACTAGATGGGAAATTAGTGTTGCATGTAGAAGAAAGGGCCAGCACTAAAGTAAACCTTCACTGCAACCACAAGCAAATCCAAATAAGAACAAAATCCAGTCAAAGGAAACACTTGACGCACAGGAATAGCACCCCAAAAAACTTTAATAAGTCAAAAAATCACAAAGCTTTCAGACCTACTTCCTTCATCAGTGTGTAGAATAAAATTCGAACCTCTCTTTAAATACAATCAATGTAAAATCACATGACACAGCTCAATAAACCAATACATTTTCCTTAAAGGTAATCATTTTTATATACACAATAAAAAAAAAATACAACAAAATCTAAAGTATCCAGTGTATTAGATATATAAAATATATAAAAAGACGTTTATAAAAAGAATCAATCCTTAAAAGTTCTTAAAAAAAGAAATTTTTCTAACTATTTTCTCATGACCATCTGCTTCTTTTTCAGTACTGGCTTGAGATGCACACTTGCATTGACTTCAGGTTTAAAATCTGCTTCAAGTAATGTGATCCATTCATACTCAACTCTAACACATTATTAGTATCACCCCCTCCTAATATTTGAATAGATAACATTTATAGCACAAAATGTAAACATATGCTCAAAACCTGCATCTTCAAGGTATTTTGCAAGAGAGTTTGTGCTCACCATCCTTCTATATCAGATTTATGTTCAATAATTCTATCCTTAAGACTACATGTTGATTTACCTACATAAAAAAGCTGTACATTTTATACAGGTAGTAAAATAAACTACATTATCAGTACTGCAAGTGACAGATGCTTTAAAATCATATTTCTTCCTTCTTATGGGGTATACAAACTTATTGTCTATCAGTATATCAAGGTGACATGAGCGATTATGACATTGAAATGTCCCTGTTCTTTTAATTGGTCTATTCTCACCCAGCTTCAAATCCTTATAACATAAACATTTTTTCAAACTACTACAATTCCTATAGGAGAAGTTGGGTTGATCACCAATAATACTTCTAATTTCTGGTACTGAAGATAGTAAACTCCAATTTCTAGAAATAATATTTTCAACATCTCCAGTCCTAGCGTAAATAGTCACATTTCTTCTTGAAACCTCTATCATCTAAACTAGAGTTCCTATCAAAGAAATATGGTTTAGTCATACCATTCCTTTTATTCAAAGTTTCTATTTTCAACTCCTGCAAACAATCAGCATTATAATCTGTCTCTTTAAAGTCAGAAATCATCTCATTCATTTGTTGTTCGCATCTCTCGTTATTAGCGTTCAGACTACTGACTCATAACAGCTGACTTTTCATTACACCCCAAACCCATGATCGGCATGCATACTAGTGTTATGCGTATATTTATTTGCATGCACTTCCTTTTAATGTTAGGAATTGCTGTAAACAATGATTTTATATCCATTGTAACAAAAACAATTAATTTAAAAGTTCACTTTGTGCCACCAATAGAGATGGTACAAGAAGAACCCTATATCTCTCTTGTAACTTTTTAGTTTAAAAAGAAATTTACTCAACACATGCTGGAAGTACATTAAGATGGGCTCAGTTATCCAACCACTCCCAGATACAACTGGCCTCATACGTGTTTCTTCAAACATTTATGTACTTTGGGAAGGCCATAAATTATTGATGTAGTAGGACATGGGACACTGAAATAATTAAACATATCTAAAAAATGTCTCCATTAATCTGCAATGGAAAAATAGCAAGATTCAGGGCAGTAATGCCTTTTTAATGTCACCTGGACTAATTTCATTCAAATATTGCGGGGGCGGGGTGATATTAATAATGTCTTAGAGATGAGTGAGTATGAATGGATCACATTACTTCAGGCAGATGTCAAACCTGGAGTCAATGCAAGTGTGCATCTCAAGCCAGTACTGAAAAAGAAGCAGATGGTCATGAGAAAATAGTTAGAAAAATTTTTTAAGAACTTTTAAGGATAGGTTCTTTTTTATACACGTTTTTTATATATTTTTACATATGTACACTGGATACTTTAGATTTTGTTGGATGTTTTTTACTATGTATATAAAATTATAGGGTCTATAATAAATTGTCGAAACAGCATTACAGTGAATGCCGTTTCAACAACACATAAAGAGCAAAATGCTCAAACAACGAAAGCCCAGGTCAGCAATTTTTT
Source organism: Protopterus annectens (assembly GCF_019279795.1). Lineage (NCBI taxonomy): Eukaryota > Metazoa > Chordata > Ceratodontiformes > Protopteridae > Protopterus > Protopterus annectens. Next base: position 1,179,437,134 of record NC_056747.1, on the reverse strand, counting down.
CCTAGGGAAAAAAAAATCACTTGGCCTTAGCCATGACATTGCCCTTTACAACACTGTAGTGTGATCTCGGAGTTGGTATATTTAGTTAGGGGGTGTGTGGAGGTGTGGGGGGTGAAGCCCCCCCATTTTAAATTGTATTAACTGGAGTGTTTTGATTTGCTGGTCTACCGATTTTTTTCCCTGGGAAAAATATTGGTGACCTGGGGTTTCGCTGTTTGAGCATTTCACTCTTTATGTGTCGTTGAAACAGGATTTTCTGTAATGCCGTTTTGACAATCTAATATAGACCCAAAATTATATATACCTTTAAGGAAAATGTATTGGTTTATTGAACTGTGTTATGTGATTTTACACTGACTGTATTTAAAGAGAGGTTAGAATTTTATTCTACACACTGAAAAAGGATGTAAGTCCAAAAGCTTTGTGATTTTTGTGACTTATTAAAGTTTTTGGAGTGCTATTCCTGTGTGTCAAGTGTTTCCTTTGACTGGATTTTGTTCTTATTAAGTTAGTGTTGCATTACAACATTGTGTAAGTGTTTGATGGAGGTTCATTGTGTGTGTGTGTGTGTGTGTGTGTGTGTGTGTGTGTGTGTGTGTGTGTGTGTGTGTGTGTGTGTGTGTGTGTGAGGATGGACATTTTAATAGATATATATCTTGTCAAAAGCCAGGCCAGACACAGGGCCACTGACATATTTTGTAATGGACAAAAACATTGTGCAGGAGAGTAAGGTGATGGGATGCTGGCCATCATCTGTCTACAGTTTATTTCTATTCTGCGTGGGAGGTGGGAGGGTGGGCTCAGACTCGTTGCATCTCCACAGTGGGTTGTTAGCCCTTAGAGTTATGCTTCAACATGGCCCTAGAGTGTTCACCACTGGGGATGTACCAGGTGTGTTGTATTCCACTGGCATGCCATAGAATGTCTGCAGTATACACTGATGTACATGACAATGAAAACATGTATGTCCTGTTATTTTTGGTACATCAGGACAGAAAGGGATGTGAGTATCAGCACGAGGTAAGATTGTCATTTCCATTACTGCTACTATTGCATGTGCCTATTACTTCTACACAGAGAATAAAATAAAGGTGATTAGTTAGACTTCTACTGGGTTTTCTGCTTTGGTGTCTTCATTGACTCTGCAACTGTGGATGTATCTCTGCCTCATATCACAGATGGTCAGGGACCATGATGAACTTGTTGACATATGCTGCACAGAGACTACAAACATAGGGCAGGTTGATGGTGACATGTGCATTTCAAGGAGTGAGTATCCCCTGTAGTGCAGGCTTTTTTGTTACCCTAAGGTCCATAGAGTGTGAGGATGGCAATGTGGGTGTGCAAACAAGTGACCATAGATGCCATAGGTACTACTCTCCCACAAAACTGGCTATGTCAATGTCTCTAATGCAGGGAATGTATTAGGCCATAGTTGATGCACATAGCAGCAACACATCTGTCTTTGTGGAGATGATATGTGTTCTGCATGGTGTACATAATGACCTTAGGGAGTACATATCCTGTATGTGTTACCTTACTGACATATTCCATTACATACTGGTGCAATGCAGGACCTCCCATGCTTCTGGAAATACGGCTGGTCATGTGCCATAAAGCCATTTTACCTTTGGCTCTATTGAAGATGCCCAGTGTAGATGAGGGATGCCTAGGCCATGGTCATATACTGACACTGCTTTCACAGCAATAACATTGAGAGCTGAGATTCATACAGGCTGGAGAAGGTGCCGATGTGGTGTTTGTACCAGTGCCATGTCAGGTAGAAGGGTCACACAGAACTCCCACCCTGACAATGGCTATGTTAGTGTCTGTTAGATTCCTGGGAGAGGTAGCTCCCATGGGTGAAGGTGTGCATGGGATGCTCACATTTCTTCCATATGTGCCCCCCTGGACTTGTTTGTCAGACCAAGTTACAGTGCCACACCATCTGCTGTGGGTGTATCCCAGCATAATCACACAAAATAGTATAGCCTTCAGTTCAACACACACACGCACACACACACACACACACACACACACACACACACACACACACACACACACACACACACACACACACACACACAGTGACAGTGGCCCTTCACAAAACATTTATGATAGCCTTTTCCACTCCAACCTCACACTTGTACTGCACTCTGTTATTTTCAGTTTCTACAGCACTCACACCTTTTCCTGGTAAAGTCATTGGACAGTCATACTCCATCCTTTACACGGGCAAATGATAACTGTGCTCTATTCTTTGTGGTATATCACTTGGCCTGTTTATGTTTGCTGCACAGTGTGGCCAGTCTATGCATGGGTAAGCAGAGTCTGATTTTGAGTTTGCATGCATCATATTTTAATGCTTTGTATATGCTTTACTGTGGGCCAGTTGCTGTCTCTTTGCCAGTGCACAGCGTGCCTGCCTCCATCGCCTGCTATGTGGTTTTCCACAGACTCTTTACCTGGCTCAGCCTCCACTGCCTGGCATGCTGACAGGTGTTTCTCCTGCATACTGTTCACCTGCTGCAACTGCTTCTAAAATATCGTGTTGTGTAACATTGCACATACTGAGAATATCTTAGCACAAGCGCCAGGGTCAAACTGCAGGGCACAACCAGATACATTCCAGCAGGGAAAGTATGCCTTCAAAAACCTAAACACATACTCCAGAATTTCCTGGGTTTGTGATAGGGCATAGTTGCATCCATTGTCTGTCATATTCTGCAGATTTCCTATAGGGTCAACAACAAGGGCTCCATGGTATATCCAACATCACCAATAAAATGTCCCTGGGGAAAGTCACACCTCATAAATCATTGATGCAAGTCAAATGTGTGCCATATATATATATATATATATATATATATATATACATTGTAGATGATGCCCTGTAAATTATAGACCACCTGGCAGTTAATATAGTGTAATTTTTCCAATTTACACACCTCTTCTTAGCTAACCAGGTGGGGCCATTATTTCAGTGTGGGTCTAGTCTATGGCCCCCAGGAACTCAGGGGAAATGGGCTGTATCATAAACGTTCCACACAGTATTGGCTCTATCCTCTGTGGTACAAGGAAATCACATGTGCTTCCTCACAACCTACAATATGGCATCAAGCAGCTGATGGAGTATTCTAGAGGCTGATGTCTAGGATGCCTTCACTGTGACCCCTGCAGATCACTGAAATGTCCCTGTAGCTAGTATTTGTAAAGCCACACCTACCTTAGTATTGACTAGGATAGGTACTCCTTGACTAATGTGAGGCTGCAGATGAGGCCAACAAATGTCTACCAGCTCTTGCATGGTGTTCCACAAGGTACAGCTCTACAATGCCAGTGTCGTGAAGGCCAACAAATGTTATGTGCAGTCAGATGACACTGAATCTCTGAGGCTGATGATGTGCACCACCATGGCTGCTGCACATTTGCAAAAGCTGCTGCAACCCCTAACATAATTCCAGTGCTCCTCCACATGTACACTAGGATTTACTGATGCCAATGTCACCAGTGCTAGCACTTCATGTCATGGACTTTAAACATTTATGAATTGCTCAGCCATATTATTTTCCCTTTATTTGCCTACACTAATGCCTATCTTAATAATATTGCTAATTACCATATCATTACACTGCCATTAGCATATACTGTGAACATTTTTGTTTTCTGGCCTTTCCCATTTGTGCTCAGTGCATCTCTTAGTTGCCCACACCCTGCTTATGGCCACTCATTGTGTACAAATACATACCATCATATGGCGAATATTTCTGAATCTTATGGATAGTATAACCTGCTGCATACATTATTTCTAAGAAATAGAGCTGAAGTAGATTGGGGCAGTTTCCCTTTATACTGGCACAGAAAAAGAAGGGTGCATTTAAAGTAAAATACCACTAATTTAAAGTTCTTACAGGAAAAGGTGCCATGAACTCTCACTGTATCTGTGTTTCATAGGTTCATAGGTAGGTACTAGGCTATCGACCCAAGGGCCTACGTAAGCCTAGCCAACAAGGTTCCCTGGCTTACGCCACCCAAGAAAGTTATTTTCCTGTGCCACTGTCGAGCAGAGACACAGAAGTGATCCCCGGGGTGTATTTCCTATTTCCAATCCACTCATCAAGATTTTTCTTGAAGAGTGCTAATGAAGAACTTTGTTGTATTATGGTCAGATAAACTCAAGTTGCTAATCATTATGTTATTAAAACAAGACTATTCCTTAAAATGCTTTTGACATACAAATTCCCCATAAGGATCTGACAGTTATTAAGCTTGCTGGTATTTATTCAGAAAAAATGATAATGTCACATGTTGTAAGAAAAAGTGTGATCACAATTGTGCAATATGACCCAATAGGAATTAGGTATGCATAAGTGCTTTCATAGCTTGGACCTGCTGGGGACAAAAGTACATAATGAAGCTGTGCATTTGTGAAAACAGCAGTCACCATGCAAGCTATGAAAGGTCACATAACCTGGGGCATTCAGCATGCAAGTATTGTGTACAGTGCCGGTGCTAGGTTATGTTGTACCCTAGGCAAAACTTATTGGTGTGCCCCTTGTTTTACAAATAAGTTACTTTTTTAAATTGAAATTATGACTTGATCTTGCGAGGTTAAAAACAAAAACAAAAACAGCAACAAAAAAGATGACACTGTCATTAATTAAGTATACTTTTTTCCATACAAACAATACTTAAGAGTTAAGAGCTTGTGGTCGATCTTACTTCACTAAAATGCACATTGCTCTTGTAAAGTAAGACAGAACTGCAGTCATTCTATTTTGACATAGGCATTGCCCCCATTCCGACTGCCTACCCAGAGAATATGCTTTGAGCCTACAATGTTTAAAATAATGAAAATAATAGGCCTCGGTTACATTATTATATTTCTTTCATATCACATAGCCAAGAACTTACACGTGCTCTTACTTCAGTTCACCAGTACGCACTGTACTCATGCAAGAGTACAGTTTGTTTCAACAACAAGACTTCGACAAACAGTCCTATTTATCTTGACTACTCTTACAAAACAATATTAGGTTAGAAAAATACGTGATCCTTAAACGGCTCCCCTAGAGCACACTGCAGACCTAGTGTCTCTTTAACTCCGGCCTGGATATTAAATTAAAAATATATAATAATAATAATAATAATAATAATAATAATAATAATAATAGTAAAGAAAGTCATCAACAGCCCCAAAACACATAGACCACTAGTATCTGGTTAACCATGCCAGTGTATTACAAAACAAAAAAAAATCATTAGCCCCCAAAACACATTGCATCCCTAGTATCTGCTCAACCCTGCTAGGATAGTTTATTAAAAAAAAGGAAAGTCATCAACAGTCCCCAAAACACACACACTACCTAACCTTACCTACTACTAGTATCTGGTTGACCATGCCAGGAGTGTTAGAAAATCACAAACTGCCCCCAAAACAGCCAGTCCACTGCAGATTTTGTCTTCTACTATGATCTGGTTGACCATGCCAAACTCCAGGCCCAGGATGTTAGAAGCAAAGAACAAATATATAACCAGTCCACCTTTTCATTTTAAACAGTATCTGGTTGATTCTGCCAAAAATAATAAATAATTAAATGCAATACGTATATCTGGTTGGCCCTGCTGGAAAAAAATAAAAAATAAAAAAACAGAAGAACCCATTATTTTTTTTTTCACACTTAGTGTCACTGTGGATTAGTTTTCAATTAGCAGTAATAAAATTCACACCTCGGAAGAAGACTCCACTGCTGCTCTCTCACTCATTGTTTTACACAATGCAAAGAGTGGGAAGAGAGTGCAAGAGCAATAGGACAAATCAGCAGCTACGTCACGTACGTGGCTGCTGACTAAGCAGTCCAGTCATACTCAGATTCCTGCAGTCTCTAGTCAATCTGGATTGTTTTTAAAGCAGTCCAGCAATGGTAACAAGAAAAGTAGGTGTTTTTTTTTTTTTTTTGTTAAAGCGGAACTTGAGTACACATGCACGCTGCTCTGAGTTCCGTGAACACTCAGTACATTTAACTAAATTAGAGAGGTATTACGAGCCACCCGGCTGTGCCTCTCATGATCTGCACCCTAAGTGAATGCCTAATTCGCCTTAATAGTAATGTTGGCCCTGATTGTGTTATTGCTACTTGGCTATGTCTGACAGACCATAAAAGGGCAGCCAAGTGCCAATTGGTTTTTCATTATAAATGTGAAGGCAAGGAAGTGATAGGTCAGTTTAGAAAGGGGAAAGTAGTGTGGGGTGTGACGGCAGTTGTGAGACCACACTTCACAGGCACACACAACCTACATGATGTCTTATTCTGTAAACACATGAAATGTACTTGGTCAGATCTGATTAAGCCATTTTATAAAAATAAAACTATTGTTTCAGGTTAATGTTTTGCAAACATTACTTGAAGGAACCGAATATGTTAGGCAGAGATGATTATGTAACTTTAATATGATTAAAAGACTACATGAATCAGACAGCAAACATCTAAGTCTAAATGACAGAAATGCAATATGTGGCCAAACTGAGCAGTGTAACATATTTAAGCATAATTTGCATTTGCTATCTGTAATGCAGTGCTGTGAGAATGTATGAGGGCAGTCAGAACATTTACAGTGGCAGACAAGTTGAGTGTTTAAAGTGTGACTAGTCAAATGACAGAAACGTTAAATCATTTAATCATTTACCTACTAGTGAATCAGGTTTCAACTTTAGCAGTTTTAACTAGTTAAGACAATACCTACCGAGTGGATTTTACAATAGTAGATCACTGTTAGTACAGTTTCTATTTGCACCCCATCAGTGATTCACTGTCTCTGGTGTTTTCTCCACAGCTGTCCAACCATGAAGTCAATATATAAAAGTAAGGGGTATGAGGGTGAAGTTCCCCATATAGTGAGAGCAAAGAGGCTTTCTTCTGAAAAAAAACATTTTTTTGATTGGTTGACGTCTCACTCATTTTTTTTCATCTGGGCAGGAGTAAACCTGTGGGAATCTGGAGACTCATAACAGACCCAATGTAAGTATTGTTATCTGGGGACTCATAGCAGACCCAATGTAAGTACTGTTATCTGGGGACTCATAGCAGACCCAATGTAAGTACTGTTATCTGGGGACTCATAGCAGACCCAATGTAAGTACTGTTATCTCGGGACTCATAGCAGACCCAGTGTAAGTACTGTTATCTGGGGACTCATAGCAGACCCAATGTAAGTACTGTTATCTGGGGACTCATAGCAGACCCAATGTAAGTACTGTTATCTGGGGACTCATAGCAGACCCAATGTAAGTACTGTTATCTGGGGACTCATAGCAGACCCAATGAAAGTACTGTTATCTGGGGACTCATAGCAGACCCAATGTAAGTACTGTTATCTGGGAACTCATAACAGACCCAATGTAAGTACTGTTATCTGGGGACTCATAGCAGACCCAATGTAAGTACTGTTATCTGGGGACTCATAGCAGACCCAATGTAAGTACTGTTATCTGGGGACTCATAGCAGACCCAATGTAAGTACTGTTATCTGGGGACTCATAGCAGACCCAATGTAAGTACTGTTATCTGGGGACTCATAGCAGACCCAATGTAAGTACTGTTATCTGGGGACTCATAGCAGACCCAGTGTAAGTACTGTTATCTGGGGACTCATAGCAGACCCAATGTAAGTACTGTTATCTGGGGGACTCATAGCAGACCCAATGTAAGCACTGTTATCTGGGGACTCATAGCAGACCCAATGTAAGTACTGTTATCTGGGGACTCATAGCAGACCCAATGTAAGTACTGTTATCTGGGGACTCATAGCAGACCCAATGTAAGTACTGTTATCTGGGGACTCATAGCAGACCCAATGTAAGTACTGTTATCTGGGGACTCATAGCAGACCCAATGTAAGTACTGTTATCTGGGGACTCATAGCAGACCCAATGTAAGTACTGTTATCTGGGGACTCATAGCAGACCCAATGTAAGTACTTTTATCTGGGGACTCATAGCAGATCCAATGTAAGTACTGTTATCTGGGGACTCATAGCAGACCCAATGTAGGTACTGTTATCTGGGGACTCATAGCAGACCCAATGTAGGTACTGTTATCTGGGGACTCATAGCAGACCCAATGTAGGTACTGTTATCTGGGGACTCATAGCAGACCGAATGTAAGTACTGTTTGTGAGGTAGAAAACAAAAAAAAGAGATTGTATGTGGAAAAATGCAGCTTAACAGTCCATTGTACTCAAGGAATGCAGAACAAATGTATCTGTAGTCGATGTTTCATTGCAAGTACATAGGAAGTACACAGGAATTAATCACAAAATTAGGAGTCTAAGCCAAAGAAAAGATGTTGATATTTTCTGAAATATTTTAACTTGCTCTCATCGGTAACTCTAGTGCTTTGTTCATTATAGTATTGTGGTATATAGACCCTCCTTACAAATTCATTTTATTAGCACTCATTAATACTCAATATTTCACCAGACACTAAATATCATGAAGTCACAGTTTGCATCATCATCTGATGCTACCTGATAACAACAGGAACAGGTAATGCAGGAAGTGTCTCATGCTTACTGACGACTGTTTGATTCTTCCTATAAATAACAGGTAATGCAGGAAGTGTCTCATGCTTACTGATGACTGTTTGATTCTTCCTATGAATAACAGGTAATGCAGGAAGTGTCTCATGCTTACTGATGACTGAGTCTTCCTATAAATAACAGGTAATACAGTGTCTCATGCTTACTGATGACTGTTTGATTCTTCCTATGAATAACAGGTAATGCAGGAAGTGTCTCATGCTTACTGATGACTGTTTGATTCTTCCTATAAATAACAGGTAATGCAGGAAGTGTCTCATGCTTACTGATGACTGTTTGAGTCTTCCTATAAATAACAGGTAATGCAGGAAGTGTCTCATGCTTACTGATGACTGTTTGAGTCTTCCTATAAATAACAGGTAATGCAGGAAGTGTCTCATGCTTACTGATGACTGTTTGAGTCTTCCTATAAATAACAGGTAATGCAGGAAGTGTCTCATGCTTACTGATGACTGTCTGAGTCTTCCTATAAATAACAGGTAATGCAGGAAGTGTTTCTTGCTTACTGATGACTGTTTGAGTCTTCCTATTAATAACAGGTAATGCAGAAAGTGTCTCATGCTTACTGACGACTGTTTGATTCTTCCTATAAATAACAGGTAATGCAGGAAGTGTCTCATGCTTACTGATGACTGTTTGATTCTTCCTATAAATAACAGGTAATGCAGGAAGTGTCTCATGCTTACTGATGACTGTTTGATTCTTCCTATAAATAACAGGTAATGCAGGAAGTGTCTCATGCTTACTGATGACTGTTTGATTCTTCCTATAAATAACAGGTAATGCAGGAAGTGTCTCATTCTTCCTGATGACTGCTTGATTCTTCCTATAAATAACAGGTAATGCAGGAAGTGTCTCATGCTTACTGATGACTGTTTGATTCTTCCTATAAATTATTTCATATGAGAGAGGTGCAAGCAGCTACTAACCTTGGATGACTGCAAATGTGGAGGTGTCATTAACTCCCCATCTGACCTCCAGATTCTTCAGCTGGGACTAACACGCACCAATAAGTGGTACCTGGGCCATGGCCTAAAACTAAATGCCAAAAAATGCAGCATTTTGTGTTTTGAAAAAACTTGGCACCCCTGCACCTACCACATAGGTGGCATCCTTCTGAAAGCTGACTCAATCATTAGGGACCTGGATACTTTGGCTGACAATGACCTATCCTTTGAACACTGAGTATCTACTGTTGTTAGGAAATAATTGGATGGGAGAAAGGAAATTCACCCCAGGGATCACGTCAGTCGCCCTGCTAGACAGGGGTCCAGGGAAGTAAATAGTGTGGGAAGAAATAGCCAGGGAATTGTTATGGCTAGGCTTCTACAGGCCCTAGGGCTGATAGTCTAGTACCAACCTATGAACCTATTTAACCTGGCCAATATAATAACCGGGGGTATTTCTTTTACATTTAAGTAAGTTATCATTCCTTTCTAATCATCTCTTACTAGATCCATAATAGATTATAATGATGCCTTTGGAATGTACTTGTCTAATCGTATGACCCAATTTAACCGACAACAGTATTTCTTCCCTGAGACCTTCAAGTTTATGGCTTTCTTGAACTACTCAGACCACATTAAAGTGCTCTGTCTCATTTTTGTTTCCTACAGAGTCTTGATAGCTGACCTCTGCATAGCCCACAGACCCTGAAAGCATCCAGTACTATGCAATCTCATGCACATCTGCTAAACTAATAGCACCCTAAACACCCACTCTATTAATCTTAACTTCCGCTGAAAACAAAAAGGACCTGCTGGCAGGACAGACAGATAGACAGATAGATAGACAGATATAGATAAATAGATAGATAGATAGATAGATAGATAGATAGATAGATAGATAGAAATGACATAGAATTGGTCATTTATTGAGTAGACTTCCTTTGGATATAAAGCAAAATAGCTCCATGACCCTCATTAAGTGTAACCTGGATGAATCATAAATGCCCCTCAAGCTCTCAATGAAAGCAGTTGAAACAGCACAAATTAGTCATGACAATGGGTACCTACAACTTGGGATTTTGTGGTTAGCCTACTAATGGGTCTCTCAATCAATAGCCTAACATTAACCTATGAACCTACAAACATGGGTTACTTAAAGGCAGTATATCATATTAAACTGTTTACAGAAGCAGCCTGAGTTACACTTGCACCTTGTAGAGCATTAATTGTGCTTAATACTAAAATTATTCAATGATTAAAGTGTATGGCATCATTAGGACTAATAGTTAAACAGACAAAGCATCCTGAATGGGTGAAGGGCATGGTGACTGCAGTCAAATAAGACAATGTCACCATTTGTTATTGATTCACATAACATCAATAAATTCAGCAAGAAGGAATGCTCTCCACTGCAGACTACTATTTGTTTATTTATTTATTTAACATTTGTTTACTGGGAAAGTCCGACTTGGAACTTAGAGGCCCAGGGAGAAACACTCCAGACGCATGTCTTTGTACTACAGAAATAGTTACCACAATGCCTAGATACATACATATTTGTATGTATGTATGTATGTGTGTATATGTAGTCTTTTGGTGCTTGATGCAATAAATCTTGGCAACTCCAACTAGATGAAGCAAACTCCAAACTGAACATTCAATGTCCCTTAGGATAGATACAGATTTTTATGACTACATTTTTAGATTTTGTCAGTGTCTGGAGTGTTATAACATGATGTAGTTACTATGACTGAGGGTTGGAAATATGTTGGCATTTTAAGCTGGGGTGCTACAAGAAACTGATTAGGATGATAAATGGAATAAAATCACAGATTTTCAAGCTCATTAAACCCAAGTATCAAATAAGTGTCAATTCGCTGAAGCTGAGTTATTTACTAACAGAGAACCGTCTCCAACAAAATGCTAACAAAGTTAATTCTACAGTGAGCATGTGGAAACCTACTAATAAATTGTTTTTATGCAGTTCTAGCATATTAATGTAGAGTCTGGCAATAAACCTCTGCAAAGCATTTTAAGAAAATTAATCACATCTACAGATCATGTTATTGGCACTGAAGAAATATAGGCTTTGAGTAAAGGATATGCCATAAAAGCTGATGCAAAATGCAAGGCACCCTTATTAGAACATATCTCTGGGGAAGAAAACAGGATTTCTTGGAGGAAGACCTGGAAGTGCTTTAACTTACAGTTATAGCTCATAGGACAACTGCCACTGACAGCTACAAAGATTTATGGGGTGAAAACTACTGTTAGAGATGAACTAGAGATGAGATTATATGATAACCACTTGCTATAAAACAAGTATATCAGTACAAAAAAACATAATTTCCATCCAGAAACGAATTACTCTGTATTCAAGGACTTTCATTATTCTTATTCAGAAGAGAAAACAGGTGCAGCTGAAACTGCATGAATCTCTTCTCAGTATGACTATGTGCTAGGAAAGAGCTACAGATATTATTAGTCTAATATATCCATACAAATCAAACAGATTATATGAAGCTGTGGACTGTATGACGTGTATAGAAATCAAAAACAAAACCAGGAATTAATTCCACATGCAACTCCTCACTGCAATAGTTGAAAGTAGATACAAATTTGTTTCACTGCAACCATCTTATTTCCTTGCTTTGTGCTGACTATATAATTTAGAATTTGCCGAAGTGGCTCATCTAAAGTACACTACTTACACACTGTGTAATTATGGTGCTGAAATATTTTTTTGCCAGAATAGTTTATGTCTGCAAATCATTCAAAATTCAAATGCTGAGTTTGAAATGTTTTTCTACAGAATAGGCATTTGAGCATATCATATGTAGTCTGAGATATCCACAGTCAAATGACCAAGTCAAAAGAGAAATCCAAGCAGCAAAACATAGCTCTCAACCTCTTAGTGCAAGAAATCTGGACAAAGCTGAAAATAATGGGGGGACAAAGGCCCAAAAAATAGGGACCGATTTTACATATTGCTTTTATTAGTTTAAAATGATGCTAGAATAACAGGATTTGTGTTACCATACATTTTCTGAAGGCTAGGAAGTCTGAAACTCAAATACATACCATTACTTAGTAACTTCAATTCTCAATGATTTGCCAGAAAAGCACACATTTTATGAATCAAAAATCTGGACATTCTGGGAAAATCTGGAGAGTTGAGAGGTATGAGCCAAAAGCATTCTAAGAATACCATTTATTAAACAAATAGGTTGTTATTTGCACTGGCAGGTGGCGACTTCAAAACAAGTCAGTGTATGCAGCTGCCTGAATGAAGCTAACTAGAATGGAACATGACTAAATTAAGGCATCCCTGGCTAACTTTACAAGTGTAGTTGCAGTTTTATATAAATAATTTCCCACATACTACTGCACATGCTCAGCAGATCTCCTGCACACATAAGTTTGTCAACCAGGATGAGTCTGCATATAGCGTCCCTGATCTTTACTGGAGGTCATGGAAACTGCATGACTCACCCACTCTTAGCCACTCTTTCTAAGAAGCAGTGTCATAATCTGGATTTTCATTTCTTCCCACTAGGGCCATCTTAACCACATTCTATGCACAGTTAAAATTCAGGGCCATGTTTACAGTCATAATAACATAGCTAGGAACACAAGGCCTGTAACTAGGAAGGGTGTGTTTATTCTGAAAATTACATAGTCACTGCCACTTTCTGTAGAAAGCTATTTCAGAAATAGTCCACTTCCAGAAACAGAACCCTTAACAAAGGTAATGCAGTTCTAAAGACCTTAGCTTCTGTATTAGTCCTTACTGAACATTTTTTTTATGCAAGCAGTTCAGAGTTGTTCAACTAAGATCAGTCCCTATCTCACAGAGTCTGTACTCAGGCCAGCAAAGACAAACCCCAATAGCTGCAGACACAGTCTAATTTGACTGGGTCTTTCTTGTAGTTCTAACTTAATGGTTTGAGTGTGCTACCTTTTTACCCTTTGGTCTGGATGTTATTTGGGATAGTTTGCAGTTACCCTAATGTTTGTGGACATGAGGCTTATTTGTAAGCTTTATGCTTCCAAAGTATGGCTATGCAATCCACTTATGCTGTATGAATGAGCTCAAGAAAAAAGTGAAACGTGGTGTATCTATAACTACTGGGATTTGGATTTGTTGGTGTGAGTGTAGCAGTAAAGACTTAAAGGAGTAAAAATTCACGGCCATTCAGAAGCCATCTAACTAAAAAACTAGTATTTCCTGAAGGAGTCATATGATTATACCCTGTGGGTCTCCACTACAGGAAGTTTATGGTATTATACAGGGAAGACAGTAGCTTGGCTGGGTCTTTCTTGTAATTATTTTTTTACTAAATGGTTTGTCTGTGAGACCTGTTTACCCTTTGGTTTGGATATTCATTTAGTAAAAGGTGATGTCACATACTAGGTAGGTGATGTATGTACTTTTAAGACTATAAGTAAGGTTTGGGGTATGAATAATGTGATAAGGGCTAAGCCTTCAGTTATGGTAAAAACAACTCATGCGTCTGTAGAGTTTATGTCTGTATGTGTTGTCCTGAACTGCTAACCAAGTACTTTCCCTGGCAAATCTGACACATACATTATATTATTGCAAGCATTATAGATTCTGCATGTGTACTACTTTCCTAATTCTTAATACAGTATGATTTTATCATTAACATTTTTGAATAATGCTGCTTCATGCAGTACATAGTTTTATCATTTTGGCAGTATCTCTGTTTGATGAAGGAGAAAAGGGTCAAGTGCTTTAATATGCTTATGATCTATGGCTATAAAAAAAGAACAGACTAGCTGAATTACTGAGAGATTTTATGATTATGAAATGCAGCACAGCTAATTAAGTGTGAATAGTAGTTCTTCTACTTATGTGTGGGTTGATTAACAAAACTGAGCGTTTGCTACAGATGAAGAGGGAAGACAATGGTCATTTCGTTAATCTAAGTGCCTCTTTTCCTTAATACAATTATCTCTTAATCCTGTGGCTATAAACTGGAGAGCAGTTTAATTGGAGCTGATGTTTTACAAACCTGCTCTATCAACTACATACTTGCTTTATCTGAATGCAGCATTTAAAAATCACTACCAGCAGAAATGTCGTTTTATTTTATTCTTTTTATGCCCTCTTATAAACAAGTGAAAAAATAGTCTCCACTATTACTGTAAGACTTTCGGCAGTAACAGGGAATGAAGTTATAAAACATGAAACTCATCTTTTTAACATGTCTCCATTCACTGACACACACACACACACACACACACACACACATATATATATATATATATATATATATATATATATATATATATATATATATATATATATATATATATATATATATATATATAGGGGGGAGAGCATGACTTTTAACAGACAGAATGGTCAGGATAAACCAACAGTGGTTAACACAGTGGTGCAGTGTGTTTCATCATTTTCTCTGAAGTCCATGATCAAGACAATAATCTTAGCTTCCAGATGTACTTCAAGTTGTTTCTGTGTCTTTGTAGGTTTTATTTATACAGTTTCTGCACACATAGGTTTGTTAACATCTTTAATTAATTGTCACAGAACTTGACTTCTGTGTAGAACTAACCCACTAAGCAAGGGGGAATAACTAAATGTAAGTAACTTTTGAGGGAGGGTACTGGCTATAAACTGCTGTGTAAGAAAAGGCACAATGTAGCACTGAAGTGTTCTGTGGATCCTAGTAACAATGAATTGATGGAATGACTCTGGGCTAGTCTGTTTAAAGTACTTGTAAATTCATTTCACTCCTAGATAGTCATTGCAGTTGTGATTTTGCATATTATACCTAGGCAAAATATTCTCACCAACACATTTGCATCAATCCAAGTGCAGTGGCAACATGCGATGACTACAACAGGCCTTATCTAAATCCATATATTGTAGCTCTGTGCTAAGAGACTATGGTCTATAAATAAGAAAAGAAGACCTTTTTCCCCTGTAATTTAAGAAGCTGACATCTGTGACATATTTGAAGACACAAAAGTGCTAAAATGAGGTGGTTATGCCCACCACTAGTGGTGGAGATAAGGCAAGGGATACTAGGAACACTTCTATGAAAGTTTGTGGCTGCTGTAATGATAAATTACATTTAACAGAGACAGATGTGTGTGTGTGTGTGTGTGTGTGTGTGTGTGTGTGTGTGTGTGTGTGTGTGTGTGTGTGTGTGTGTGTGTGTGTACAGGCAAGGATGTGAGAGAGAGTCAGAAACATTAGGAATCTTTCTTATTAAAGAAAGTGGTATTTAATGAATGGAGATGCAATACTAGAGTCAGGACAGTTATCCTATATGACAGCTGATGGTCAGTGGTAGTGGTGCTGGTGGAAGACCTGCCACTAAAGATGATTATATTCATGGTGGTATATGGGTGAGGAAGGCTACTGTAGTAACAGGAAATACCTTTATGATCTGATAACTGGTGATGGAGTGTGTACCTGTGAACCACCAGAGTGAACAGTGTTTCTGTAATGGTCAAGCAACTAGGAGTTGTGTACCCTTTGGTAGTTACCAGGGTTGTCTTAAGATCTAATTGTGATAGCATGATAGCAGGCATATCCAACATATGCACAAACACACACACACACACACACACACACACACACACACACACACACACACACACACACACACACACACACACACACACACAATATAAATTTTTCCCCCTGGTCAGACACCCTTTTCAGTTGAGTAATTAACAAAATTTAAATGCTGGGACTCTCCAGAAAAATGTAGTTTACCAAGGCAATTGCACATTAACATTCACACAATCATTTGTCTGTTCATCTCCAGGTATTTCCATTTCAGTTTCTCTTTTCTTAGTTCCCTTATTCTCTCATCCATTCCTTTTCTAGCCCTCCATACTACATACCAAAGTGCCTCTAAAAAAATTAACAAAGTACTTAAACAAACCAAATTCAGTTACACACTTCACCCTAACTTCTTACAGTCCAGTGTTGATATTCTATCAGATCATTAGCTTTCATTTTCAATCTGTCTTTAACTACAGCCTTAGTTCCACATAGCTCTAAGCATCCTGTGATAGCATCACTTCGTAAAGTTCAACACCTCGATTCTTCAAATGGCTGCAAGCCTATCTGCAGTATACTGTATGCCCTCTAGCAACAATTTCTGAAAATTTATCATTTCAACAAATGCTATAATACATCCAGAAATATGACATACTCACAGACAGGCAGCATGGCTTCAGAAAAAAATCAAGCATCATCACTGCTATCCATTTACTGCTTGACAACATTTATGCAAACATGGAAAAGGCATATGATGCTTTTGACAAATGACCACAATCTATTCATTTTAAAACTGCTTACTTCTAGTTTCTGGGATAATGCCTACTTCTGATTCAGAAACGACCTATCCAAGCTTACTTCTACAGTCTTCTTATTCCAAGGAATATCATCTGTAGACACTCTCTTAAAGGGTGTTCCTCCGGGTCTGCACTAGAACCTGTGTTCTTCTCGCTGTCTCTTAATTAACAATCTTTCCAGTGACTTCCATCAAGGTAACCTACTACTTTCCCACATGATATTATTTAAACATATACACATAAACAGCCTCGTACTCCTCAATACACATTTCAAAATCACTTTTCAAGTCTTTGGAACTGTTTTACTTACAAAAACTTGCAAATAAATGTTAAAAAGTTCAACCTTACATTACTTGCTGTCTCAGAAAAGCTTGCCAGTGCTCCTATCACACCAATAAACATTCATGACCCAAATGGCACTCCACTCCCCACCATCCCACAGCAATACTATCTTGGTATCCTTATCAAACACACTTTTTCCTTCCATCCTCATACAGAACTCCAATGCCAAAAGATGGATCAGTAATTAAAACTAGTATACAGGTTTTCCAATATTTTCTCTAGCAATGGTAGAACAGCCATCACACTTAACCTTCTCATTCTCAAACTTCAATATGGCCTCTCCATTTTCAGTTTCATCTTTAAAGTAAACTCTTCCTTACTTCAAAAAACTCTCATACTGCAGAGGACATTACTGCACCATAGAAAAATCCAGCTGCTCCCAATTAATCTTAGGGCATTTATCCTTCTTAGTAGCCTGAATTTTACACTTTGTTATAATTTTTACTGTCCTCTACTCAACTACAAACTACAACTTTATTCCACTGAATATTTGCTAAGGAACCAGTATGGTCTCCTACTATACAGGCCCCACACCAATTGATCTTAGCTGAAAACACTTTTTCTAAGCTTGCACCATCCATTTGGGACTCACTATTAGAAGATGTAAGATAGGCTGAGACTCTACCCCAATTTCAAAAACATCCAAAATCTTACCTCCAACAATGAAAATGTAACTCCTTTATTGATGAGAATTAAAATAGTCTAAAATTTACATAACACATCTCTAATCTTTGTTGCAATCCACAACAAGCTTATTTAAATTATCCAATAATTAGTGAAAGTACTTCTTTCTTAGAAGTAATCATTTTTATGTATTTATTTTTTCTTATACAGCTATATTATAGTACTTCAAACTTATCTCCATGTAAATATCTGTTTGTTATGTACAATTATGTAATTTGGGTTTTGCCTTATTAATATGTTATCATTTAATCATTTTTTCTATTACGTTTTGTAGATCTTTTAAGCACGTAGTTGTTTTTGGCATTGGCACGGACATAATTGGAAAGGCTCCTTGGACAACGTCACTCTCCTGGTTAGCAAACTAAAAAGAAATATTATTATTAGTCACAATATTGATGCTGTATAGTATTGCTTTCCCAATGAAAATTCACTTTTTTCTGGCTTGAAATAGATAACCATCATGTCACCCGAGAAGTGAAACTAAAATGTGTATATTTTATATAGTTTTATAGAAGTGCAATTTTAAGAATGGACAATGACATACATTTTAAAAGTAAAATAAGTCCAGTAATAAGCATAATCTTCCATGTGCCTGAAGACTAAGACTGAGTAGGACTACTGATTCATGCAGGAGTAAAGTTGCTGTTGCAATAAGAAGCCTATAATGCTGGTACATACTGTATGTAAACCACATGACCTCCTTGATGAAACAGTTCTCCGTTGTGCAACTCAAGAAGCTAGATGCTTCCGCTCAGCTTGTGTGTGTGTGTGTGTGTGTGTGTGTGTGTGTGTAAATCTGAATACCTGTTGTGGGGTTTTGGTGGCATTGAAAATGAACTGAAATATATAACATGACATGAAGTGGAGTTTGACACCAATTTAAATTTGGGCATGGACCTACAAGCAAAATTTCTTTTGCAGATGTGATAGTGATATGGATAGATCTGATCATTCTATAATTATTGGCAAACAGTGAAATTACCAGATCTAACTATTTCATACCAGTAGACTGGTTCCTCTTCATTTTATTGAATTATGACTGGTAGAAGCTTCAACCAGATGAAACAAACCAGCCAAAGTTTCTACCAGGCAGAAAGCACAAAAAGTGTGGGTGTTGGTTGGCCCCCACTCCACCTTACTTAAACATTGTAATTCCACCAGGTATATACTCACAGAGAAAACTGAAAAGCCCGAATACCCTTGAATTATTGTTGGCACACTAATGGAAAATGGACCAGCATTTATTTTAATAGAAAATAGCATCTGATGAGTTGCAGCACATGGAGACATACTCAGCAAGTTGCTTCCCTCTTCCTGTTTTACTTCACCAGTGGTAGGGAAGCCCACTAGACCACCAGGGGAAATTTGCAAGTGGAAACAATTAATTACCAATGCTGCAAAGAAAACAAGGAAATTATACAAAATAAGGTCTTACATTAAATAGGCATTACAGAAGATTCCCACTTAGTGTACCTTTATGTATTCTGAAACAGTGGCAAAAACAGGACTTTTAAGAAATGCAAAGCCCACTTCACTATATATTAAAACTGCAGCATTTTCCTTATGGCAATATTTTATCATATAAGCTTCCAGAGAAACTAGCAGAAAACTGGACAGAAGGGTTGGAAACATTTGGTCTTTTTTGGGTGTGTAGCATCTGGCATGTCAGTAAATAAAAAGGAAGTGTAAGTACCAATGTTTCTTCATATAGCTAAAGATGAAACACTAAAGGTATTTAGCACATTAGATCAGTAACCATTTGAAATGTCAGGACCTGCCAGAGTAAGCAATGAAATACAGAGACTGAATGACCGAAAGAACAGACTTGCATATAGTAAGTCCAAGATGCCATTTCCTGGAATATTCCCTTTTCTCTGAGGTATGGCAATCTTAGAATTGGTATATATGAGTTTGGGGGTTTGGGGGAGTACCGAGGGGGGCTTGCCCCCCTCACCAGCAAAAAGAAGCTTAAAGGAGAAGAGAGATTTTTGTGATTCAGTCTTCTGTGTTTTCAGTCTTTTTTTCGACCTGTCGGTACTTGGCATTTCAAGTGCCAACATTTCAATAGGAAACCCATTAAATCTTAAAAATGAGCAAAAAGTTATTTAATAATTAGAAAATATAGACTACAGTAATACTATGATCCCTGGAATAATCTATAATACATTTGTCATTCATTTTTTACTGGAAACAAAGAGCCCCAAGAAACAATTGAAGCATATGTAACTGAGATGAGACACAGAGCTAATGAATGAAAATTTGGTGAGGTCTGTGATTCATTACTTAGAAACAGAATTGCTTGTGTAATACAAATGTTGAAGTGGGAACACAGATTTAACTTTAGATAAAGCTGTAAATGTTTAGACATCAGTTGTGATGGGTATGCAAATGAGAGTTTGTAGAGGAAATGTCCATGTGTAAGATTAAGCTTGGAAAGAAGTTGCAGTTGTGTAGAGGGATAAAGCCCTAAGACCTGGGTGACCTGAGATTACTTAGTGACTCAGGCATCTTAAGAAGGTAGCAGAGGATAATGGGCATACTCACCATGGGGGTACGGTGGCTTAGAGTCAGCTGTGTGCAGCATAAGGGTCCCTCAGAAAGCAGGCTATGATGTAAATACCCATCCTAGGGGTAGGTGTTAGGCTCACCAAGCCAATGATTAGGTGATAGCTTCAAAGTGAGTGTGCAGAAGTGTGCACTTACGTGGATAAGGTATTGTGGAGTCCACTATGACACATTATATATTTTTCATATCAAGGTAAGGCTAGGCCACTAAAACTAACTTAATTTGCTAGGATGCTTGTGAGGGCCTAAAATATCTTCATGGTTGCCTAGTTGGCAACCATCTTTAAGAAACTTTCACCTAGCAGTGGGGTGAAGTCCCAGCATATAGGGAATGAATAGGCTGTGTCTAGTTGGAGGGAGGCTTAATGGTCAGCAGGCATAGGGTAAAAAAATTATATAAAAACTTGAGGAGAAAGTGGTTTAAAACAAAGTTAACTGAAACTATTGATACTTGTGTTGGACAGTACACAAACTGCATAGCACTGAAAAGGCAAAAAAAAAACAAAACAAATCAGGACTATGGAATTGAAAAGAAGATAAAGCCAATATATCAAATGCCATTTTACTCAATGTGTGCTTACTGACACTGAGGCAAAGACTGTTTAACAGGGAATAAAGTGCACATAAAAGTGGTCTAACAAATTACTTTTTAAAAACGTGTAAAAAAAGAGAAATAAAGTAGTCAGAGAAATGTTTTTCAAATAACTAATTTGATCTGGCACACCCCTCCCAATCTGGTGTTCACTCTTAATACAGAGAGAACATTTGAGAAGGCCAACCCACTTAGGTTCTTAGCCTCTGCTCCTCCTTCCTCCCTCCTTGCACTTTACTAAAACAAAAAAATTGCACTTTCTTTTGCTTTTGCCTCTTCTTAAAAGTACTCAATTGTATTTATTCTGTTGCATTTATTACTGCTTGGTAGTAGCCTGATTTAATTGTAACTGTTATTCTAAGCCTTTCGGTTTAAGCAGTTAGGCTTCAGACCAGTTGTTTTACACTAGGAAGGTTTGTGGTCTGCACTGTTGTGGCAGGACAGGTAACTTACATCCTTCTAAATTGGGAATTGCTGATTGAAGGCTCAGTGTCTGTTATTCTAAAAGTGTATTACTTCTGGTTTAAGCACTTGGGCTTCAGGCCAGTTATTTTACATTAGGAAGGTTTGTGGTCTGCACTCTTGTGAGAGGAGAGGTTAGATTCAGGCCTTCTGAGCTGGGAATTGCTGGTTAAAGGATTATTGTGCCTGCTTATTTGAACTGTTTCTTTCTGAAATTGGTGCGCCTTGTTTCTATAGCATAGACTAGATTCAAGCATGCTGAATCTAGCTTTGTTTGTATAACTTGAGCACTAATCCAGGCCATCTTTTTGGAGAAGGTTCCCCTGCACCCTAGTGGCAGCAGTGTGCAGTTAGAACTTGTCTTATTGAAGTCTGCTGGACCAGGGCTCAGTTTTGAGCCTTTTTACTGATTAATTGGGTAATTTGTTTAAATCAGTTTGCTCGTTTTTTAATGTTATATAAAAAAAATGCACTTTATTCATCTGCTTTTATTATATTTGTGTTTCTTCCTACTTTACTGCATTTATTCTGCTGCATTTATTGCTGCTTGTTAGTAGCCTGATTAAATTGTAACTGTTATTCTAAGCCTTTGGTTGAAGCACTTAGGCTTCAGACCAGTTGTTTTACATTAAGAAGGTTTGTGGTCTGCACTGTTGTGGCAGGACAGGTAGCTTACATCCTTCTAAGTTGGGAGTTGCTGATTGAAGGCTTAGTGTCTGTTATTCTAAGAGTGTATTAGTTCTGGTTTAAGCACTTGGGCTTCGGGCCAGTTATTTTACATTAGGAAGGTGTAATCTGCACTCTTGTGGGAGGAGAGGGTAGATTTTGCCATTCTGAGCTGGGAGTTTCTGGCTAAAGACTTATTGTGCTTGCTTATTTGAACTGTTTCTTTCTGAAATTGGTACGCCTTGTTTGCTGTAGCATAGACTAAATTCAGACCTGCTGAATCTAGCTTTGTTTGTATAACTTGAGCACTAATCCAGACCATCTTTTTTTGGAGAAGGTTCCCCTCCACCCTAGTGGCAGGAGTGTGCAGTTAGAACTTGTCTGATCGAAGACTGCTGGAACGGGGCTCAGTTTTAGCTTTTTATTGGTTAATTTGTTGAAATCAGTTTGCTCATTTGCTACTTTTATATTAAAAAAAATGCACTTTATGCATCGTTGCTTAGTTAGGGTTAAACTATTCCTGGCGCCATGGAGTCTGCTCTTCAAATTTTCCCTTAGAACTAGCCAGTTTTTTAGTTTTAGCACTCAGTCTGTTTCTTTGAGCTCAGCACTTGTTCAGAACTCGTTGTAAGCACTAAATAAGCTACAACACTCAACTTTCCTCACTTGTCTAGAGGAAAACAGTTTTTAGTACGTAATAAATAAGCACCTATACAGGCATGTCTAAGGGTCAGCTCCTGGTGTTTTCTCCTGTCTACCTGATGAATCTGGGTATCTTGGGGCAATGCAGCAGTTTCCTCATGTACACAGACAACCCTCTCCTCCTACCACCCAACACTACAACCTGTGAGAGATGCACTTATATAGCCAAACTGGAAGCAAAGCTCTCTTCACCCAGGACTGGACTAGACAGTCAAGAGGAGAAGGTAAACACTTGCACCACACCACACTCATCACATAGTCCCTCAAAACCTACACCACCAAACCACACACATAGCAACACAAAACACACACCTACATTTGCAGAGCCTCTCAATAAAAATCTGCTCAAGCAACAGAGACCTCCAAAGCAGAAACGCATGCAACCTCCACTCCCAACACAACCCAAATGACACATAGCCTACAAACTCAGTGTGCCACTCAACCACAGCCCATAAGGCATAACAACGCACCCAACACTCTAGTCATAGGTGACTCTATAGTCAGGCACACTGATGTTCCACTCACCAGGCTAAACAAGGAGAAAGTCACTGTCAGCTGCCTGTCAGTTGCCAGGATCCACCACATAATGCACGCATTCAGGTCACTCCACAACAAGTACAAATATGACTCTGTCATTGTCCATGTTGGTGTAAATGACCTGAGATGTACCTCCCTGGACTACATGAAAGGAGACATGGAGGAGCTCTCTGATCTTGTAGCCCAGGCAGGTGTGACCCTAGCCCTGAGTAGCATCCTGCCATCACCCAGAATGATACTACAGTACAAGGACAAAATGATTGACTTCAACAATTGGCTAAGCTTCTGGTGTCATTCTAAGGGGATCCAGTATCTCTCTGCCTGGGATGATATGATCGACAGACCACAATGCTTTGCCAGAGATGGCCTGCACCTGTCATCCTTGGGATTCTGGATACTGGCCAAGGCTCTTGCCACCCCTATAGTGCCTTTTTTAGGCAATGTTCAGATGACAAATTTGCCACCTTAACAGGTGCAAGCAAGCAAAGTCTGAGGGTAATGCTACTCAGTGCTAGAAGTCTAAACCTCAAAATGCATTCACTCGAGGCACTCCTTAAAATGGAGAATATCGACATCTGTGCAGTGACAGAGTCCTGGTTCAAGGCTTCCAAGAGCACCCCTGCATTACCAGGCTATAATTCATACCACACCTTTCGGCCACTTAACCTGGACCAAAAAACTAAAGTTGGAGGAGTGTCCATATTCATTAAGGATATCCACACTTCCAGGCTAGTTGCTCAGCATAATGCATCCGAGATTATCCAAGTGCACCTAACTCTGGGCAAGACCACACTCCAAATTGTAACTTGCTACAAATCCCCCACCATGCCCCAGGATTCCCACTCCTCATTTCTTGATACACTGGAAAATATTAGGCTACAACCCAACACCTAATAATGGGTGATTTCAACTACCTCACCATTAACTGGGAAAACTACTCATGTCCCAACTCTTTTGCTCAAAGTTTTCTGGAATTCATAAATTCCAACACCTTGGATCAACTTATAGGTTCATAGGTTCATACTAGGCTATCTGCCCTAGGGCATTTATAAGCCTAGCCAGAGTGTGTTTGGCTTTCGCCACCCATTTTAAATGAATTTTGCTATGCCCTTTTTCGAGGTTACAGGTTCATATAGGTTCATAGGTTATCCACACCTCCACCAGGGGCAGCAAAATCCTAGACCTAGTCATTACCATCATGGGCGACCAGTGTTCCACACCAGAGGTCAATTCCTCTTTGGTCAGATCTGACCACAAGCTAATCAGCCTGGACATCCACATCCCGCCCTCATTAGGGAAACCACCGTAAAAAATTTCTTCAAAGCCAACTTCGCACTTCTTAAGACAGAAATGGCAAACTTCACGACACCCATGCAGATGGACAATAGAGGTACGACTGCTGAATCCTACACAAATGCACTTTATAAGCACTTACACGAGTGCATGGATCATGCTATCCCTAACAGAACCAAAATGCTATCCTCCAAAAAAAGGAAGCCAATCTGGTGGTCCCCTGCCATAAACAAACTCTACAACAGAAGAAAGAAACTGTTGCAAAAAAGAGTAAAATCCCATGACTGGAAGAACTCCCTGGTCAGCCTCAGTAAGAAGCTGAGATCCCTCATAAAATCCTCCAAAGCTAGTTATGAAAACAAAATCGCTACTAATTCTAAAGACAACCACAAAGCATTCTATAGCTATGTCAAGAATCTCAATGGCAACACTCAGATCTGCTGATGAGTTACAGCACAGTGGCACTAAATATACAGAACCAACTGATATTGCCAACATCCTGGCAGATAGGTTCAGTGCTAACTTTACCCCCCACCCCCTAAAGGGCCCATCTCTATACCAGAAGAATGCAAAGTTCCTCTAATCATGGCTGCGCAGGAAAAACCACACTTTCCAAAGCCAAGAACACAGCATCCATGGGACCTGACAACATCCCAGACTGCATTCTACATGAACTACAGAATGAACTGGCACCCCACCTAAGCATCATGTTCAATCATAGCCTCACCTCAGGCTTTGTGCCCATTAAATGGTGCACAGCGACGGTTATCCCACTCCACAAAGGGGGAGCCACCACGGACCCTGGGAACTACCACCCCATTAGCCTAATGAGCCTGGTCTGCAAGGCCATGGAATATATCATCATGGAATTTATAAACAAAGACATTGGTAATCTCCAAACTCTGGACCGCACCCAGTTTGGGTTTGTAAAAGGCAGATCATATCTTCTAAACCTAATTGACTTCTTTGAAGCAGTCACCAAAGCCGTAGACGAGGGTAAGGTGGTTCACACAGTCTATCTAGATCTCACCAAGGCTTTTGACACCATCCCCCACTCTGGAATTATAGATAAACTCACTAAACTAGGCATAAATCCCTACGTCACAAGATGGGTTGCCAACTGGCTCACTGACAGAACCCACACTGTGAAAGTAGCAGACTGCTAATCCAACTTCAGACCAGTGACAAGTGGAGTACCACATGGTTCAGTCCTAGGTCCTCTGGTGTTTGGTATCTACTTTTCTGAAGTACATGCTAACACAGAAGGTCTTTGGCTAATGAAGTTCACAGATGACTGCAAACTAGGAGCCATAATTGAAACTCCTAATGATGTGGACGTCCTACAAAAGCCCCTCACTGAGACAGATGCCTGGTGTCAAAGCCATGGCCTCAAGCTCAATGCCAAAATGTGCATTGTCATCTCCTTTGGAAAAAACTCTGTACTCATGAGCTACCACATATGTGGTAGTCTACTTAACACCGAAAGTGTGATAAGAGACCTTGGGACACAGGTGGACAGTAGTCTCTCCTTTGATAATCACATCGGCACAGTAGTCAGAAAATCCTTCTACGTGGCTCACCTCATCACAAAAGGTTTCTCATCCAGGGAAAAAAGAGGTTATTGTTCCCCTCTACTCGTCACTCATTAGACCCATTATAGAGTACAACGCCTCTTTTGGTATGTACCTCACAAGACATCTACAACAACTGGGAAGACCGCAGAAATACCTCACAAAGAGGATTACTGGCCTCAAACAGATGCCCTATGCAGACTATCTAAAAAAACTCCAGCTTTATTCCATCGCATATCGCCTACTCAGAGGCAATCTCTGCCTAACATACAAAGCTATGCTAAACCCAGAGCTGTTGGACATGCTCCACTTAAAGAAATCCCAATCCCTCCGAGCTACATGCTCTAGGGACCTAAACCTTGTCACCACAATAAACAGAACATGCTGGAGGGATAGATTCCTGTCCCAGAGACTTCCCATACTCTGGAACAAACTACCTATCAATATCAAACAAGGCTCCTTATTAGCACTCTTCAAGAAAAATCTTGATGATTGGATGGGAAATAGTAAATTCACCCCAGGGATCACCTCTGTGGCTCTGCTCGACAGGGGCACAGGAAAATAATTTTCTTGGGTGGCGAAATCCAGGGTACCTTTTTGGCTAGGCTTCTATAGGCCCTAGGGCCGAAAGCTTAATACCTACCTATGAACCTATGAATAGAAGGTCAGACAACTTATTTTCCAACATTGTAACAGCATTCATTTTGAATCCGATACCTGGGTAACATGACTATAGAATAGACAGAAACACATAAATGTTGCCAGGAAATGAATCACAGGATTGAGAAACTGTGCATTAATGACAAAAAGATTACTTTAAGCTTGATACTGGTGGAAAATGTGATAGCCTGAAAGAAAAGTGATTTAGATGTTTGGGTTTACAGGGCATATAGAAAGGCTCAAAATCTACATGATTGATTTATTTAGGCCATAAGCTAATATCTGCAGCTCTGACAAAGTTATGCTGTGTTTGCAAAAATAGCACTTCTGATTTTCTTATTCAAACTGTCACTGCAACAGAGCCAAACAGGCTGGCAACAGTTGCTACCGTATTTCTCCATAAATAAGACCTAACCAGAGAATAAGGCCTAGCATGGTTTTCTAGGGTGGTCATGATATAAGCCCTACCCCAAAAATAAGCCCCAGTTATGATCATCAGCAGCACACGAAGAACATGTTGAATTATAAAATAATATTATTGACATCTGTTGAATGAGGTTATCGTACTCTGATCGCCATTTTCAGACCATTCGTATACCCAGCTTCTTCTCTTTGCAGGAAGTTGTAAAATTCTTTCCCCAGAAGTCCTCCACAATTCTTACTGTAACTCTAATCCTCACTCACACTTGACGGTCGAGGTCCTTGGCCCATAAATACTGGCAAATGTACTTTGGTCAAAGTACAGACAACACACGCAGAACGTGTGCATTTGATAACGAATGGGTGTGGTTGTGTCTTCTTAACTATCGCCACTTTGTGTTGCCACTCCTGTCTTGTAAGTCTTTAATTAACTGCCCCCGCCCCCAGACAAGATGGGTGCAAAAAGAAAGAGCCATTCCGTCGAGTACAAGAAAGGAATCTTGGAGGACTCCCGGGGAAAGAATCTGATGGCTTTCTGCAAAGAGAAGAAGTTGGATCTCTGAATGGTCCGAAAATGGTGAACAGCGTACAGTAACCTTAGTCAACAGGCTGATGAGGGAAATGCTAAGAAGTGCAAGTGTGAATCAGGTTGGCAACCATTATTTCCTGAGCTGGAAGACATCATCTGTGAATGGATTGCTAACAGGAGAGAAAAGGCTTTGCTTGTGCGCAGGGCTGATATTCAAGCATTTGCTGTTGCAATGGCACCACAGTTAGAAATATCCCCAGAAGAATTCAAAGCATCACAACATTGGCTGGATGGCTTCCTTCAGCAATATGGACTGTCTCTAAAAAGATCAACAACACTGTTCAAGCTGGAAAATACTGAAGTTATTAAACGTGCACTTGCATTCAAGTCCTTTGTTGATGGCATCGACTTTTCTAAATATCAACTCTCCAACATGATTGCTATGGATGAAACTTCAGTGTTTATGGGCCAAGGATCTCAAACAACAATTGACCAGAGGGGTGCCTCGTCAATCTACATTCCCTCCACTGGTTATGAAAGTGAACGTGTTACCTGTATTTTGGCAATTCATCTAGATGGAAAGAAAACCCCACCTCTAATCATTAGTAAGGGCAAGAAAGATAAGACTGAATGTGTTTCAGGCATTCACATTCTTGAAACCCAAAAAGCCTGGTGCACACAAGCAGTTATATGGAAGTGGGTTGATATAATGCTGCCACTTGTTTTGCAAGGTGGCAAAAGAAGTCTGCTAGTCTGGGATTCAGCCAGCACTCACAGCGCTAAAGACATGAAGAAATTCCTTGCACGGAGAAGAATAGATCAAATAATGATTCCCACAGGAATGACTGCCTATCTCCAGACTCTTGATATTGCAATAAACAAGCCATTCAAGGACCATTTGCGCATGGAGCTCAATGACAACTTTGAAATGTCTACATCAATTCTGATTTGCCTGAAGCCCTGGTTAGCATCATGTACTAAGAAATATTTACTACTTGACATCATTCGCACCATGTCACTACCAATCTTAAATGGATATATATTTTTAAATCACTTTGTTTAGAACTTGGTGAGCTGTGCAGATTCTAATTTTATCTGTTTTAACTGCAGCAATCATGCTGTTAACCCATTGACGGGCTTTGTTTGTCTTGCTGTTACACCAATTTGTTCCATAATCCTGTATTATTTTTCATTTCCTTGCCTTAATAGAATTGTAACTCTCCTTGTTGCATGTACGACTTGTAAAAGTATCGGATTTAGTATAATGTTGTATTGGCCTGCAATGTAGCTAAGCTAAGCAGAGTAAACAAATTACCACAACTTTCAGAAATATGATTTTGGTAGCTACCCCTGTATCTCAAAGTATTGTATTTCTCACAAAACCTTTGTTACTTCCTACTGCTTGCTTTTTGATGGTTTGAGTTGTTTACTTCATATCAGGATCATCTGTTCAGTGCCATACTGCATCTGCTTT
>NC_056747.1:1179404303-1179407233 GCF_019279795.1 Protopterus annectens | reverse complement strand
GCAAAATCAGTATGCTTGTTTGCATGCATAGTTTGTAAGATTTATTTATTTATTTGACATCTGTTGACAAGTAAGGAAACCTCCTTAAAAAACTTCTCCAAAGCCAACTTCATGCTACTGAAGTCAGAAGTGACAAACTTCACAACACCCATGCAGACGGGGTCTGGAAGTTCGACTGCAGAATCCCACACTAAGGCACTGTATGAGCACATCCACTCATGCATGAATCGTGCCATCCCAAATAGAACTAAGATGCTCTTCTCCAAAAAAAGAAGCCAATCTGGTGGTCCCCTGCTATAAACAAGCTATACAACAGAAGGAAGAAACTGTTGCAGAAAAGAGGAAAATCCCAGGATGCAAAAAACTCTCTCATCAGCCTCAGTAAGAAGATGAGATCCCTCATAAAATCCTCAAAAGCTAGTTACGAAAATAAAATTGCCAAAGATTCCAAAGAAAACCACAAGGCATTCTATAGTTATGTCAAGAATCTAAATGGCAATGCTCAGATCTGCTCTGAGCTACAACAGAATGGCATTAAATATACTGATCCCAAGGATATTGCCAATATCCTGGCAGATTGATTTAGTGCCAACTTCACCCCCTCTCACCCCCTAAAGGGCCCATCTGAATACCAAAAGATTGCCAAATTCTGATAATCACGGCCACACAGGTAGAAACCGCACTCTCCAAAGCTAAGAATACAGCATCCATGGGACCAGATGACATCCCAGGCTGTGTACTACATGAATTACAAAATGAACTGGCACCTTACCTAAGTGTCATGTTTAATCATAGCCTCACCTCAGGCTTTGCGCCCACTGAGTGGCGCACAGCTACAGTTATCCCACTCCACAAGGGAGGATCTGCCTTGGATCCCGGGAACTACCATCCCATCAGTCTGACAAGCCTGATCTGCAAGGGCATGGAACTTATAAACAAAGACATTGGCAACCTTCAAACACTGAACCCCACCCAGTTTGGGTTTGTGAAGGGACGATCTTGTCTCCTAAATCCGATTGACTTCTTCGAATCAGTCTCCAGAGCTGTGGATGAGGGTAAGGCGGTCCACACAGCCTATCCGGACCTCGCCAATGCCTTCTACACCATCCCCCACTCTGGGCTCATAGATAAACTTACTAAGCTGGGCATAAATCCCTACATCACTCGATGGGTTGCCAACTGGCTTACTGACAGAACCCAGACTGTAAAAGTAGCCGACTCCAAATCCAGCTCCAGACAAGTGACAAGTGGAGTACCTCAGGGTTCAGTCCTGGGACCGCTCTTGTTTGGCATCTACTTCTCTGATGTACAGCCCAACACTAAGAGACTCTGGCTAAGAAAGTTTGCAGATGACTGCAAACTGGGAGCCATTATTGAATCCCCACATGATGTGGATATTCTACAAAAGGGCCTTACAGAAACAGGTGCTTGGTGCCAGAGCCATGGGCTCAAGCTCAATGCCAAGAAATATATAGTCATCCCCTTTGGGAAAAAACATGTACCCATGAATTACCACATAGATGGCAGTACACTAAACACCAAAAGTGTGATAAGAGAGTTAGGGACACAGGTGGACAGTGGTCTCACATTCGATAACCACATCACCACAACAGTCAGGAAATCCTTCTATGTGGCACACCTCATCACTAAGGACTTTTCATCCGGAAAAAAGGAGGTCATTGTCCCACTGTACTCATCCCTCATTAGATCCATTATAGAATACAATGCTCCATTTGGTATGTACCTCTCAAGACATCTGCAACAACTGGAAAGGCCACAGAAATACCTCACTAAAAGAATCACAAGCCTAAAGCAGATGCCCTATGCTGACTGTCTAAAAAAACTCCACGTATACTCTGTCGTATATCGTCTACTCAGACGCGATCTCTGCTTAACATACAAGGCCATGTCAAACCCAAAGCTATTGGACATGCTACACTTAAAGAAATCCCAATCCCTCAGAGACACATGCTCCAGGGATCTAAACCTTGTCATCACAATGAACAAAACATGCTGGAGGGATAGGTTCCTGACCCAGAGACTCCCCATACTCTGGAATAGACTGCCCATACATGTCAAGCAGAGCATCTCTTTGGCCCTCTTTAGAAGGAACATTGATGATTGGATGGGAGATAAGAAATTCACCCCGGGAATCATGTCAGTCACCCTGCTAGACAGGGGTCCAGGGAAGTAGATACTGTGGGAATAAATAGCCAGGGAATTGTTATGGCTAGGCTTGTATAGGCCCTAGGGCCAATAGCATAGTACCAACCTATGAACCTATGGATTTTTTAGGTGATGCACATGATCAGATGATGTCCTCTGCACCAATCAGTGTCCTCCACTTGCTACCTGCATGCGGCATGCTGTGTAGTACTTCCAATTACCACTGTCATGGCAACCAACTACTATAAATTCCTACATCATGTGGGTGTGGTCCCTTTACCTTTCATGTATGGAGGACATCTTTCCTGTGTGTGGGCCGCAGTGCTACAGACAGCAGGTAGCAATACCTCTTACAAGACAACCTGCACACTCAGGCCAGCTACATATTTGTAGGAGGTTCCAGAACTACAGACAGAGTGTAAGTAGTGTTGTTGTATGCATTGTATAGCACCAGTGTTACAGAGTTTGTGTGTACATACTAGTTTAGCTTGAAATGCAGTCTGTCTGCATAGCTCTCAACTGTGGGCCTATCCACTTGATGGCCAGATGTGTGCCTATTATGTTTTGTATGTCCACCACACAGGTCTTGTGTCAGATATATCACTGGCAGTGTGTGTGTTGAGTGCTATCAGTACATGGCTACATCCATGTCTGTTTCTAACTTCATATTCCTGGCTAAGGGTATGTTGCAGACTATCCTGTAACACCAGTGACTTGCTTAGTGTATGACAACAGTATTTCACATATGGGCCTGTGTTCCATCC
>NC_056747.1:1179371803-1179396803 GCF_019279795.1 Protopterus annectens | reverse complement strand
CATGAAAGAATGGTGTGTAGAGTTCTACAAAGGTTAATAATTTCATCCTTGATTGTTGATATATTCTTATCATTATAGCCTCTAGTTCTGAGTTCTTCCTTAGCAATAGTTAATTGTCTTTCTATAACATAGTCATCGGTAGTAAGCTTAGCTATTCGCTGAAATTGATTCTTCACTATATTTTTGTACACAAAGGGAGGGTGTATGTTAGTTCTGTGCAGAAAAGTGATCCTTGATGGATTTCTTATAGAGTGTGGTAGCAATCTTTCTTGCACCATCTGTCCTTAGTGTTATATCAAGAAAATCGATTTCTGTATTGGATAGTTCACTTTTTTTTTCAAAACAGTTTTATTAATTTTAATAAAAGAGATTCATACATCAATCACATAAATTAACATATAAGTATGAATACAGAGATTGTTACATATAAAATTCAATTAAATATGTAAAAGAGTTAACATAAACTAACATAGGTATTTATAAAGACATCCATTAAAGTTTGCATACATGTGAAGAATTAAGCAATATTAATTAGGTATCACATATTATTCAAGAAGACTAAAATTATTTATTGTGTTGGTTCATTCTTTTTCAACAAATTTTGTAAGTTTATCCACATATGGTTGTTACAGGTCTTTCAAGATGTTCTAGATATTATGGTTCTAGCTTGTAAACCACATACTTCAGTTAACATATTCTTAAACTCAATGAAAGTAGGAGGGAATTCAGATATCCAATTTTTAGTTATACTCTTTCTGGCCACTGCCAGTATTGCCCAGAGTAAGGGATATTTTACTCTTTTAACATTGTGTGGTATGGGTGTATTTGTTAAGAGTAAAATTATCTGTAAATAAAGCTTGTAATAGTTTATTTACATGTTTCCAAAATGCTTTAATGTTCGGGCAGTCATAAAACATATGGGCCCAATCTATGTTTATATCTGACCTACACTTATTACAAATATTTTGCTTCGTGTTAATTTTATTCATTCTTTGAGGAGTATAGAAGGATCTGTGCATACATTTCCAGGAATATAATTTCCATTTAAGGGACACCATTGTTCTCCCTGCTGATTCAAGTATGTTTATTTTGTCTTGGTTACTGGGATGTTCATTATTAATTGTATAAAAATAATTCCAATAACATTCTGGACATCCAAAAGTTTCATCTCTAATAGTCCTAAATATAAAAGAGAGTTTACCAGAGAAAGTTGTTTATGTTGAAGAATAGATTGAAAATATTCTAATAAAATATACGTGTCATTTTCGACTGCTGGGGATACTATGTGCAATTTATTGTCAGTGTATAGTTTAATAGTTTGTATGTCTAACCATAGAGATTTATCTAGCTGAAATTCCTGTATTATTTGATCAACTGTTTTAGGTTTATTGTTTGAAATCAAATGAAACCAAAACTTAAGGTTGCTTTGTGTAAATGATGCAATTTTGTTTGAATCTGATGTTAATAAAGATTCTTGTGTCATTGCTATAGGAAACAAAAGGAAAAAACACTCCTTGTATCTGAAGTGCTTATATATTAAGTTTCTAAAATTTGATAAAATGTTGTAGATATAACTAGGAGGGTATTTGGATGTTAAATGAGTAGTAAAATAATCCCTTAATATCCATAACATTGGATTATTAATTGTTTCTAACTTATAGGGTTGAGGTTTTATTATTAGATTCATAGCTGAAGTTTCCCAAAATAATTTCCATTTAGCTGAATATGATTCATCTAAAAGTTGTGCTATTGTTCTAATCATAGAATAGTTTGAATATAGAATCAGATCCAGGAATGCTACTCCATCCTTTCTCCAACTATTTAGGCGTTGTTTGAGAGCTATTCTTGATTTTTTGGGGGGCACCACAAGAAAGTTAACATCAAATAATTTAATTTATTAATTAGGATTTTGTTAGGTAGTAATAAGATGGATTGAATAATGTATAAAATTTTGGGAAGGATTATCATCTTTATGATTGTTAATCTTTCTTCAGTAGTGAAATAATTTGTATTCCATTTCAGTATTAAAGTTTGCATGTTTTCATAACATTTATTGTAATTTAAATGTATTATTGTTCTTAAGTCTTTAGCTAAGATGATTCCTAAATAAGTAATTTGATCCGTATTGAATTTATTTTTTTTTACGTCCATTGTATTTGTATTTTTGTTGGAGTATATAGGTAAAATTTTAGTTTTATTATCATTAATTAACAATCCAGACATATTTTGAAATAACTTAATGGAGTGAAATAAAGAGGTAAAAGATGGGTCATTTCCCTTTGTGGTAATTAGAACATCATCAGCGAAAAGTTGGATTTTGGAGGTTATTTCCTCATTAATCTCAAATCCTTCTATATTTTTATTATTTCTTATATTGTTAGACCATGGCTCCATTATTAGAGTGAATAGTAAAGGAGAGAGAGGACAACCTTGTTTAGTTCCTTTTATGATAGGTATTTTGGTTGAAGTATGTGACCCTATTTTGATGTAAGCCAAAGCTCCTTCATATAAGTGTTTTAAAAGTTCAATAAAGTTATTTGAGAAATTTAAACATTCTAATGTTCTTCTTCTCTTTTGGCTGTTCCCGTTAGGGGTCACCACAGTGGATTATCTGTTTCCATTTCTTCCTGTCCTCTGCATATTGTTCTGTCACACCAACCGCCTGCATGTCCTCTCTCACCACGTCCATAAACCTTATCTCAGGCCTTCCACTTTTCCTCTTACCTGGCAGCTCCATCCTTAGCATCATTTTCCCAATATACCCATCATCTCTCCTCAGCACATGTCCAAACCAACACAATCAAATTTAAACATTCTAATAGCATGAATAAATAATCCCAATCTATTGAATCAAATGCTGAATTTATATCTAGAATTATTAAAGTTAAATTCTTCTTTTTTCTTTGAGAGTAATCAATTAAAGCCAACGTTCATTTAATATTGTCAAAAATACTTCTGTTAATTACAAAACCAGTCTGATCATCATCTATTCAATGTGGTAAAAATTTCTTTAATCTGTCTGAGTATATGTTCATGAACATTTTGTAATCCACATTCAACAGAGAAATGGGTCTGTAAGAAGAACAAAATTTAAGGTCCTTATTGGGTTTTAAAATGGGTGAAATGAAAGTGTATTTCCAGGAAGGGGGTATTATAGTGTTAGTTAGAACCAAATTGTAAACTTTGTGGAGCAGGGAGATAGCCATTTTAGGTATGATTTTATATATTTCAGGTATAATTCCATAATTTCCTGGGGCTTTATTTTGTTTACGTTTATTAATTTGAGTTTGTATATTTGCTAAAGTGATTTGTTTGTCTATGCTTTCCACCTGTTGTTTGTTGAGTTTATTATAACGATTTTTATTAATACATTATTTTATTTTATCTTTAGATTCTATATTTTGTGTGGATTGATTAATAATGTGAAAGTGATTTCTGAACTCTTCTATAATATCATATATGCTATATACATCTTTTTTTTAGGGGAATAGATTTCTTTAATATGATTATGTTTATTTATTCTTTTAGTTTTATTCTTAAGATTAGTCAAGTATTTAGAGTTTAGCGAGTAAGCAAGGAATGTATATTTTTCTAAGGAAATCATAGTCGATGTAATATAGCTCTGTAATCCTCATTTAGTTTGTCTATTTTATCTATGTTTTTAGTCATAAGTTTATCTTTATTGTTAAGGTATATCATGTCTAGTTTATCTTGTATTGTTTGACCATATAAATAGGATTTCAGAGCATCCCATATATAGACATCAGAGATGTCAGGAGTTGAGTTTATGTTGATAAAGTTATGTATTTCTTCTTTTAAGAAAGTTTGAAAATATTTTAGTTGCGTTAGATAAGCTGGAATTCTTTTTATTTGTACACTATTTTTACTGTTGATATTAAATTCAAATATAATAGTGTTGTGATTTGATATCAGACAAGATATGATTTTACTATTTGTTAGATCATTTATTATTTGTGTGGAAAAAAATATTCTATCAATCCTGGAATAGGTTTTATATCTCTTGGAATAGAAAGCATATTGTAGTGAACTCTGATCTGAATAATCATGTGTATCTTTTAGTTGATAAGAATCCATGAATTTTATTAGTTGTTTGGCCTGTGGAGTTATCCTTATTTTTTCCTAGCGTACTGGAATCTTTCTCATTTAGAATACAATTAAAATCTCCAGCCATAATAATGTGTCCTTCAGACTGAGATATTATTTGATTTATATATCGTTTGACAGTTTTGGTTCCAATACCAGGGATCCAGTAGTTATTTACTAGTGTATATATATTTTTTGTTTATTTCCACAATAACAAGACAAAGCATCCCTTTATTATCTTGAAATGATTTACTTATTCTAGGTATGGGGAGAGATTTGTTCCAAAGAAGAGCCACACCTGTTTTTTTTTTGAGTGCTCCAAATAGGACAGTGTATTTGTTAGTGTTCATAAACTTAATACTATCCTTCAATAAATGAATTTCCTATATGAAAATCATATTTGGTTTGTGTATGTCAAGATATTTGTAGAGACTACCTCTTTTAATTGGATTGTTTAAACCATTTATGTTAATGGATATACCTTTTAGAATGACCGTGGTATGTTAATCAGTTGTATTAACATGTATTGTCTCCCATCACTTTCAAATAAGTACATTATAGATCCCTTTTCTAAAGGAAAATTATTTACTCTGATGACTTTGACCCAAATTTTATAGTGAATGCCAGGGGGTCTTATTATTAATATAATTTATGCTCTTACATGGATGTAGTGAAATGGATGTCAAGTGAAACATATTACAAGAGAAAATATTTACAGTGACTTATCAAAAACACAATAGCTCCCCGCCTGGAGTTCAAAACTCCTTGTCCCAGTGACAACAGTCACTTGGATAAAACCAAAGCACAGTGACCACTTGATGTTTATGTAATGTAATTAATATTAAATAATACCATAAAGTTATTTCTTCTTATATTAAAGCATATATAAATTATTATAACTCATCAGTCATATTTGCTCAATCTTAAGGAATAACTAGATTGTATGCCAGAAACATAACTAAATAAGGGAGAAGAAAGCCTAGAGAGGAAAGACAAAAACATTTGGCTTAACATTGTATAACCTGTTATTCCCTTAGGAATACTGTAACAGTTTTGTTAAACATTAGATTATGACCACAAAACATAATGATAACCACAATATGAAAATAGTATCTAAATCATTACAATCCATTTTGTTATACTATATCAAACTAACTCATTATACTCTATGATAAATAGTTTCTTTATATTCTGTGACTTTAAAGCATTCTGTATAGCTGAAAAATATATCCCAAAAATATAGTCACTATTGCTAATGGAAAGGAGGAGAGGAAGAAAAAAAAAAGAGGGAAGCCATATGATTATGAATTTATGTGGATCTTATTTAAAGTCCACTAGTAGCAATGATTAAATTATTGTTATTATAACAAAAATTTTACAAAAGTTACCATTCATTTGTATGTAGTATGTATAGTGTCTACACATATGTTATCAAGTTAACTATTATATCATTGCCAACCATTAACTCATTCTCTTTTCATTTAAATAGTACACATAACTTTCCCTGAAAAGAAGAGACATCTTTCATTATTATGTACATGTATTGATGAAACACATTTACAATTATATAGAATAGTTATATTAACTTGCTCCTGCTAAAGTATTATAGCAAATAATAACCTCCAAACATTTAAAATAAAAAGAGTTTGTTGCGCATAACTGAATGCACTAAGGAAATTATAAAACAGAATTATTCTTGTAAAAAAAGCACTATATAACAGTAGCTTTGTATGATATAAAATTATTTACAAAATTCTATCTAGCTGTGCTAACAGTCTTCGCAAGCTGTTACATGCTTTCTGGTTCAGAGAGAGTGTAGATTAGATTTTTTATTTGCTTTATGGCTCTTCCCAGCTGACTATCTTCTGTGACCAGCTCCTCTCATTGGACTCTACTAGATCTATGTCTGTAATATGTATGGAGATTGAGAATGCTAATATAACATTATAGTGCTGCTGGGGAAAGTTTTCTTTACTACCCTAACCATTTCCCTTCCCCTTGCATATAGTTTGTGTTGACTCAGCTAATGTTCCCTAACTATTCCTGTCCCTCTTTTTACCCTTACAAACCCAACCTCCACCAGGAGTTGATGGCAAATTGTTTGCAGTGCATGCCACCCCCCCCCCCCTCCCAGGATGGACACATCTATCTTTCCCTGCCAGCACTTCAGATGTCTGAGCTACATATCAAACCTTGTCACCTCTTCTGTATTCTGGACTTTATCACTCTATGCCAAGGTGCTGGCTGAGAGTGTAGATTAAATGGGAGTTCCACTGAACTCTTGCTAAATCATCACTTTGCTTCCAGGTAATCTTCTTACCTCAAATATGCTTTTCCTATAAGCTACTTGTATTTCACTTTCCTGCTTCCTCACTAAACAGATAATGTATATTAAGGCACAGGTGTTTTTGCATGTGCAGACATGTATTTTACTGTGCTAGCTACACAGTTTTGTTTCCACTGAGCCAGTTGTGTGAAAAGTCATCAGCAAAATCTTTTCTTGAAAGGAATTTTGAAATCAGTGTATTTACTGCACTTTACAATTTAGCTCAATTGAACAGTATTAAACATAACAAGCCAAATAACTGTTTTGCTAACCTCGTAGGACCATTAAATACGTCTCTTTTCACAGATGACCACAATCATTGTTTGGTTAAGTGACTTACTCAGAGTTATACAGAAGGCAAATGGAGACTGAGGAATTCTCCCTCCCCAAGAAGGAAGGCAAACAATCTGCATCTCTGTAATACATTTCGTTGGTAGCTCATAACTATACCTGCCTGATGTATCAGTGAACTGCAACACAAATGTATACACATTTATAAAATACTTCAAGTGTATGACATTTAATATAGAGAGGACTGTAATCCTACCTGATTCTTACTTTCAGACTGTGGACCCGATACTCGTAATTCTGGTTTGGCTAATCATATAAAACATGTCTTCTGGCATAAATACAGCATAGAAATGGAACCACACCTCTGTCAGAGGAGCTTGAACAACCCAGGGCAGCTCATCTTGCAAGCAGTGAGGTAGGCTGTTTAAATATCTAGTTGACTATAAAGGATTCTGTCATATTAGTGTATCACTAAATAAGCCATTTAGTAAAGTATCTGAGTTTGCAGAATGCATTATGTCCAGATATGACTGGCGAGTCCAATGGAAAGCTGATGCAATGGTGTTCCTTTTATTTTCTTTTTTTTATCCTTCCCCTGCTCATATTACTTTTGTTAAAACCCCAGAATTCAGGCACTTTTTGTTTGTTACAGGATTTCCCTGTCAGCCAACTTTCTGTTTAGAGTTACTGGAGAAGAGGTTTTGTTTTTATAGAGAATTCAAGTGGGAATTACGATTCTCGTTGTTTGCCGAGTAGAAGACTTCCTGGTGGAGTTGTTTTCCATCGCACTGATGTCATTTGTGTGGGATGCGGTGTTTCAAAGCAGTTTGAAGGTTATAAAGACATTTCACAGCTATTCCTGAGATGTTTAACGTTTCAGAAGCTCGCGGATCATCAGCGCGAGCTAAACCAACACTGTAAAATTGTCTCTGACACCCATCAGCGGGAAAACAGCAGGAAAAAAAAAGGTTTTACCACATTTTTAGTCTTGTGAAGCTGCCAGCTCGTGAGTGAAGGGTTTCCAGAAATATTATCAGTCAGCTCGAATGTGCAATTAACAAGAAACAACACTACTGCATTTATATTGCTTACAGTAAATATAAAAGTCTTACACAAAGAAAGCATTCAGATCCTCATTATTCTTATATATAATCATTGATACCTTACCTTAGTAAGGAGTAAAGATAGGGAAAAGAAAGAGAGAAAAAAACAAAACTAGTAACAATGTCTCTGCTTTCCCTGCCTTCCTTTTAAATGCAAGCATCACAAAAACATAGACATATATCAGACCACATTAAACCACATAATACATCATGTTTTATCAGGTCATAGGTTATATGTAGGGAAATATTTAAAGACATTTTACACTGACAAACTAATTGTATATATAAAGTAATAGATCTGGGAGCTATCTTAGAATGTGTTAATAGTTGTTACAAGAAGATGTGATGTTTAAACAGAAACCAAATTGAATTTATAGAAAAATATTGGGTGTTTATCTTTAAACGTGAAGTAATTGCCCCATTTTTCCATGTACCCACCCCTCCTTCCCATTTCAATTTTAGTAACATAAAGGGGAAATTATGTATATATCTAGTTAACTAAAGAATCAAGTTATGTATTTTTTTCCTTTTTCTTTCTTTTTCTCCCCCTCCCTTTTTTATTTATATATTATTACTGTTGATTTATATTCAGTGATATAATAAGTTATTGCCACTGATCTAGTTTGTTTAAGATATGTATATTCTTACATGACAACACGTATGTTAGCACTACAAAATATCTAAGTGAACATCATATATTTACTATTAAAAATTAATTAAACTAGAGGTATATATATATATATATATATATATATATATATAAAATCTTAATCTTTTAAGAGAAGGGCTAGCCCATTCCATTTCTTCTATCCTTTCTAGGATCTTATGATTTTTTATAAAAGTGAGAGCTGAGTCCGGGTCTTAAAATAGTTTGGGTCCCTCTGGCGTGAAAATCTTCAATTTTGCAGGAAACAGAAGATGGGTCTTCACTTGTGCCTTCTTCAGTTATTTTATTAGAGGTAAGAACAGTTTTCTTTTTGCTATTACCAAAGATGAATAGTCATTATCAAAACAAATTATTGTATGATTAATTTTTATGGGAAATTTAGACCAGGATGTCTTTAAAATTAGTTCTTTATCAGATGAAGAAATGAACTTAACAATTACAGATCTAAGTTGTTTTTTGCTGATATTACTAATACCAGTCAGGGACCGATGGGCTCTTTCTATCCCAGATGACATAGCTTCTGAAAGGTCTAGTGTTTTTGGTAGCCAGGTACTGAGAAAACCAGTCAAGTTGTTTTCTTCTATATTTTCAGGTAGTCCAAAGATCCTTAGATTATTTCTATCAGATCTATTCTCAAGGCCATCAAACTTATTTTGCAGCAAAGTGTTTTGTTTTAATAAGAACTCTACATTATTCGCATTTTCTTTTATTCTACCATCTATGTCATTCAAAGCATCCTCTATGCCAGATATTTGGATTTTTTGTTGTTGCAGGTCCTCATGGAGAAGATCCATTTGTTTAGTAGACTCTTTTTTAAAATTGTCTATCTTGATGTCAGTCTTGTCAATTTTTGTAGTTAGTACCTGAATATTTGATAACTGTTTGAAGTTCTTTTCTGAAACTAGATTCCTGACTGCCAGTTTTTGTGGAACTCATGATGATATGTTTCAGTTGATGAGTAGAAATTTTCCAAATGTAATTTGACTGGAAAAGTTGCCTTCTTCCTATTTTTTGTAGATATTCTTGTAGATATAGTTATAAAATATAGCTCTGTTGAAAAACAAATTCCAATTTTTTGATTAGAAGACAAAAATGCAGTGAATATATAATGTTCTTAGTGGAGCTACTGTATTCTGCTGCTACTCAGTGCCCATGCTGGCCACACCCCCAATAGTTCAATTTTGAATTTAAAAAAATCACTTGTTGCGGACATATATTGTTTAAATATCTCACATTCTGTTTGAGTTCCTTTCCAAGTGAGAAATATGTCATTAACAAAGTATCTATACCATATACCATTATTATTATATGTGGAGTTGTTTTATTATATATTTACATTCCCACTGATACATCACAATGTTAGCATAGTTATTTGGAATGGTGTCCGAGTTGCTACATCTTTCTGCTGTTGAAATAATTTCCCTTGAAAAGAGAAAACATTATGAGTCAGCACTTAAGTAATAATTCACATAGTAAATGTATTTTAGCTGGGGGGATAATCAGAAAATTCAAGAAGATATTCCTTTATGTAATTGATGCCAATGTTATTAGGAATAACTGTAAACACGAAGTCTACATCCATAGTAACAATATTCAGTGATGGTAATTGTTCTAGACCATGTTGAAATGTGTTAAGGAAAGTCAGCAGTGTCTTTTATAATAGTTTTCATTTGTGCTAAGAATCTATTTAGTTGTGAGTCAAGATATTTTGATATTGGCTCTGTGGGCCATCTTCTTGCAGACAAAATTGGTCTCATTGGTGGTGATTGGAAGGATTTATACATTTTCAGACTACCATAAATAAATGGTATTTTTGGATTGTCAGTTTTTAGATAATAATATAGTTCAGCATCAATATGCTGGTTTGCACACATAGTTTGTAAGATCTCTGCTATGTCCTTTTTCATCATATTCACTGTACAGTTGGTTCCTTCCATGTATCCATCAGTATTAAAAAGTTTATACAGTGATTCAATATAAAAAGTAGTGTAGTGTCCGAAATGACAATACCTCTTCCCTTGTCTGCATTTTTAATAACATCAGGACTGTCAGATAGAGTTTTAATAGGTCCCTTTTGTTCCTGTTTAAGATTGTAGAAACTATTAGTATTGTGGTTTTGATATGTTTCATAGATCTCACGCTGTGCTATTTTCTGAAAGATCTGCAGTTTAGGGTTTTGATTAGGTATAAAATTAATAAATATTTTAGGATACTGGATACGTTTGTGTTATTATATTGTAAGCAAGAAAATTTACAAAATTGAAGATGAATACAGTGAAAAATTTACAATAAAACAGTTAAGCAAATGTAGATAAAGCTCCACAGTACAATACAGTAAGAGGCATTATAACATTGAAGAAAAAAACATAGCAAAGAAATATACAATAAATCATTTGAATGAATTTGCATAACACATTGGGTTATCTTCAGAGGGTAATTGTACAATGCACAGCAGTTAAGTAAGTTATGGTAGTAGGGAACTAGAGGGTTGAGAGGGTGGCCTAATGATTAAGGTGTTTGCCTTACAAACACAAGGTGCATGGTTTGAGTCTCACAAGGGATAATTGTCTAGGCTTAAAATGGCTTGCAAGGGCAGTTAGCTTAGTATTAACCAATGAACTTATGATAGTGATAGAGAAAGGGGTGGGTTCATGTGGGATGATTACAGAGGCAAATCCATATGCTATTAAGGTACCTTTTGAGAGTTTTCTTGAATTCGTGGATGTAGGAAATGTTTTTAAGTTTCATGGGGAGCTTGTTCCATGCAAGAGCAGAGAAGTAGCTGTAGAGATTCTGTTCAAAAGATTTTTTAGGTTTGTGAATTTGTAAGAGACATTGATCAGATCTTCTGAGGGATTGAGGGGGGCTTATAGAGGGAGACAAGTGAGGAAATGCTAGGGCAAGGGGAGAGCTTATTCAAAATAGTATGGATAATGAGAAGGTGGGTAAATAAGAGTTGGTTAGGAAACTTTAGCCAGCAGAGTGTCTGAAGAGCATGACAGTGGTGTGATCTTGAGGGTAGATTGGCTGCAAATCTAGCAACTTTGTTGTAGGTGGTTTCAAGTTTGTAAATTAGTAAAGTCAGTAATTTGGTTAAAATGTGAGAGCTGTAAAAGAGGTTGGGGAGAAGGTAAGCTTGGGCTACTGAGATCTTGGAGATGGGTGTGAGGAACCTTTTGTTTTTATAGAGTAAACCAAACTTTTGGTGCGTTTTCTTGATGTAGTTAAGTACATGAAGGTCAAATTTTAGTTGATCATCCACTATTACTACAAGCAGTTTAGTGTGTGATTCAGCTATGATTGTAGTGTTGTTGAGGGAAGAGGTGGTGAATGAGGATTTAAGATGGTAAAGGGATTTTAGGAGGAAGAGAAGAAGTTTTATCTTTTTAGGGTTTAGTATGAGTTGGTTGTTAGTAAGCCATGTTTCAATGAGGTTGAAAGATGTTTGTATCAGGGTTAGTAGGTCAGTGGGACTGTAAGCTTTAGAAATGATGGTGGGGTCATCTGCATACTGTATGAGGGAAAACTGAGGACAGGATGTGTGAAGTTGGTTAGTAAAAATGTTAAAAAGGAGGGGGCCTAAAATAGAGCCTTGAAGGGCACCCGTTTTGATGGGGAGAAAAGGAGAAAGAGCAGAGAGCCATTTTACAGATTGCAATCTGTCTGTGAGGTAGCTATTGAACCAGGAGATAGTTGCTGAGGAGAGTTTGAGTTGAGAGAGTTTGGAGAAGAGGTTGGGGTGAGCGACAGTGTCAAAGGCTTTGGAGAGCTCTATAAGGATACAGGGCACTAGTTTATTATTGTCTCTAGCTAGGGAGATGGAGTTAGTAAAGGAAATAAGTGCAG
This sequence comes from Protopterus annectens, assembly GCF_019279795.1. Lineage (NCBI taxonomy): Eukaryota > Metazoa > Chordata > Ceratodontiformes > Protopteridae > Protopterus > Protopterus annectens. The sequence continues at coordinate 1,179,384,466 of NC_056747.1, read as the reverse complement.
TAGTGGTGCTGCGGTAGGGGTGGAAGTCATATTAAGTAGGGGTAATTAAGTTTTCATGAGTAAGATAAGCTGGATTTGTTTATAAACACAGTGCTCAAGAATTTTGGAGAGGGGAAAGAGTATGGCAATAGGTCGATAATTAGAGAGCTCAACAGAATTTCCACCTTTGTGGATTAGTTAGTGTAGAACTTCTTCCAGAGGGCAGGAATAGTGGATTCACTAATTGAGTGGTTTATGAGGATAGAGACAGGTATGCTATGGAGTCAGCAGCAGCTTTTAGGAAGAGAGTCGGCAGGTTGTCAGCTGAAGGGGAACCTTGTTTAAGTTTGCTAAGAAGTTTTTGATGTAGCTGGTTGAAATGTTTTTTAGTGAGAAAGGACTGTTTTGCATTTGGTGGGTGGTAGGAGGTGTGGGGCTGGTTGGGTGGACAGTTTGCATAGCTTTGCTGATGATATCTATGAAGTATGAATTGAAAATTGAAGCAGTTTCAAGGGGTGTATTATTGGGGCAGAGGTTGGGAGCTGAAGAATTTCCTGGGTAGAGAATTTTGCTGACAGTATTCCAAAGTGTTTTAGAGTTCCTGGGTTCAGTATCTTGGAGTGAGAAGTAATAGTTCTTTTTGTCAGAGGTTGTGTTTTTTGGTTAAATTTTGGAGTTCCCTATATTGTCGGTAGTGTTTGGGAGATTTGGTCTTAGTCCAGAGTTTCCAGGTGCAGTCTCTATTATAGATAAGAGACTGAGTAGAGTTGGAGTGCCAAAGGGAACACCGTGATTTGACTCTGACAGATCTGGGAGGGGCCAGGGAGTTCAGATTGTTTAGGAAGATGGAGTTGAATTGAAGGACAGCTTCATCTAGAGGTAAGGACGAGAGGAAAGACCAGTCCATAGCAGAGACAGAATTACTGAATGTATCTGGGTTGAAGTTGGTTAGCATTCAGCACTCTTTAAATTTATGAGCCCTAGAGAGGTGGGGGGAGAATCTTTGGACATGCATAGGGGAGTGGTCACTGATTGAGTCTGGTGAGATTCAGAGTAGTGGCAGAGGTCAGGCTTAGAGGCAAGTATCCAATCCAAGATAGAGCAAGTTTTTATGGGTTTATGAAGAAATGTGGCTGAAGAGATAATCTGGGTGTATCCATATAGGTTTATGCTGGTGGTAGGAGAGTTAGAGATGAGGGTGAGCCAACTGATGTTAACATCACCTACTGTTATTTCAATTCTGTAACAAACTTCAGCAGTTTGAGCAGGCTGCATTCATGTTTAAATGCCTTCAATGACAGTGTCTTACATTCAATATGTACCTGCAATGTAAAATTTTACCATTTGGATTAAGGATTCTAAAAATGTCAACTTACAAAGAAAAATATCCTGATTTACTTTGTCTCTGACAGCTGATAAATCTTAGTTGTTTTTTTAGATACATGGAAATAATGAACTGCTGTTTGGAACCCAGTGAAGAACAACTTCGTTAAGATGTTGAATCTCTGTATTCTGATTTCTTCGAGACTATTGAACTTACTACACAGTCACAAATGTTCCAAGAGACAGTAGATAGCATAATATCTTTTGAAGACCGATTAGTTGAGACTAAAAAAATAAGAAAACTTAAAAGAGATATTAATGACTTCAAACAAGACCATCCCCTGGATTCATAAAGCCCTATATGGAGTGTAGGAATAGTGCAGGAGCTGCTGCATGCAATATGGCCGCAGAGTGATCCAGGATCGAGCTCCCGGGACGTGCACAAGCATTCCTACACTATTCCTGCATGGACACAACTGCTATATGCTGATTACCTTATTTGCTGGTGAAAACCATACAAATGTGGTGAAATAGTGATCCAGGAAGCAGGTAGGTGTCTGTACAGGAATAATGTAACCTGCAGAGATGTATTCAGTTACTAACTGAATGCATTTCTGCAAATTACAAAACGGAGGCATGACAGCTCAAAATAAACCATATATTATATTTAGTAGGCATGCCAATGGCCAAATATATGGCTATTGTCATGTAAAATAGCTTAAATTTTATAAAATAAAGCTTTTATTTTATTTTTTTTGCCGATCTCGGCCGTTTAAGCATAGGGCAGTGGTGCATAAATGGGATTGTGCCGAAAATAAAAAAAAATGTGAAAAAGCAATTTTCAGCGAAATCTGCATTTTGCCATTATAGTCAATGGCATGCAGAATGAAAACAATACCAGAGAACAGTGCTTGCTAAGGGGAAAGGCTCAGTGTGACTGCAGTGACTATGGAGTAAGGCAGTGGGGTATGCAAATAAGGGGAATCTTACTGAATCACAAATTTCTTCTAAGTGTCAAACTGCACCTAACCATGTAGGTGCTCTAATATGGCCATACAAGAATGAGAAGTAAATGACATCATAAGGGGGTGTGTCATGCTTGCTGTAAGCACACTGGAGCTCTGTTGCCTGGATTTGCACGTAGCTAAGCATAGCTAAGTGGGGGGTGTCCTACTTAGCTTAGATGTGCTTAGCTAAGCGTGTTCGTGGCCAGGGCAGGCCATTTCCTTATCAGCAGTGTTTACACTCTTTGAACAGGTTTGCGTGGTGCACACTAGGACTTAAGCAAACCAGAAAAAAAAAAGCACAGGAAATAGCAGCACTGTCTATATGTAAGCAAGGGGGTGTGGCCGAGGCTGTATAGCCTTGTTTACCTTGCCTAAATGGGTGCACACAGCACGCACCGGGATTTAAACCACAACAACAAAAAAAAAAATACAGGAAATGACAAGTGGAACAAGAAAAAAAGGGAAATAGCAGAATAGAGGCACTCAAATACAAGTAATAGAGCTGGCAGGTGGAATGTATCATACTCAGCCAATCACACAGGCAGCATCTGCAACACATCACTATAAACTATGCAAACACCTTTTAGTCTGGTTTTTCCCACAAACTCTACACCACTGGTGTGCACATTTGGGGAAATTTTACCTGAAAAAACTAACAAAATGTTAGGGACTGCTGTCACTTTCATACATATGTATGTACAAGAGGCTGAGGGTGGTGAAGATGACAATGCTGACAACTACCTCAGACTTATGAGGAGGAAGAGAAGAGTATTCAGGCCCAAGGTAACCTACCAGGGGCTACATGATCTGAAGATAGTAGAGTGCTACAGTGTGGACAGGGACATACTGCAACAAATTGTGGAGCTGTACCAGCCTCGCCTCACATCCAGAACAAACAGAGGGGAATCCATCCCAGTGAAAACCAAGGTATATGCTGCTCTAAGAATACTAGCCACAGGTACTTTCCAAAGAGCAACGGAGGATATCATGGGGGGTCTCACAAGCATCTGCATCCAGGATACTCCACCAGTTCCTGAATGCCATGGAAACACATGCCGTGGAGCACATTAAATTCTGCAGCACCTGTGAGGAGCTGATTGGCAATATGTGTCTCTTCCACCATGTAGCAAACTACCCGTCAGTATTAGGTGCCATAGACTGCACGCACATCCACATCAAAACACACCTGGTGACCAGGGTAGGGTCTACATAAACCGCAAGGGGTTACACTCCATCAACTGCCAGGTTGTATGTGATGTACAGGGCATTATCATGAATGTGTGTGCAGGCTGCCCTGGAAGCTATCACGACTCCCACATCTGGCATTCCTCACAGCTGTATGAGTGGTTTGCCAGGGGGTGATCACATATGGTCATTTAGTGGGTGATGCTGGCTACGCACTGGAGCTGTGGATGATGACACCCATCAGAAATGCACACACACCCACACAAGAACATAATGAGGCACATGCACAAACCAGGATCATTATGGAGCATTTGTTTGGGATGCTTAAGTCACTGTTCCACTGCCTTGACATATCTGGTGGAGCCTTGATGTACTTTCCAGCCACATGTGCACACATGGTCCTAGTATGTGCCATGCTACACAATATGATCCTGCAGAAACAGCTGCAGCAGGAACAAAATGGGGAAGGGCCACAAGCCCTCCACCATTGCCAAGGCCTCCACAAGCACATAGTGACTCGGAGGAGGAACATCCTGAGCCTGCCCCTGTAGGCAGACAGAAGTGTGCCCAGTAGCCTTGGCAAAGAGGCAACACATAGCACATACACCGACACTGTAGGGCCCCAGGGACTGATCTCTCTCTCTGACTCGCACGTACAGAAAATTAATGCCAAACATCACACCACCTATACCTGACCACGTATAGGCAGTGTATTGTGTGCATCCAAAATAGTCAGCCCTCAAGCACCACCCTCACAACAGTTGCAGGCACAAGGTAAGCCAATCTCTGTAACAAATTAAAATAATGGGGTGGACATTTCTGATAGCATATCTATGGTATTTCTCAAGCATGTAAGGGAATGGGGTGGCTAACTGGGATAGCAGCAAACAACTGACAGCTCTGTGGGACAGCAGGATGTGTATCCCCAGTAATGCCCAACCCACACCATGTAGTACACCCTAGTCAACAAATACCACTGCAGTATATGTAGTGAGCCAAATAACTGGTGAGGTCATAGGTCACATGCATGGATGTCAAAGTGGGGGTCTCATACCCACCACCATCCCCACACAGCAGATCAGCTGTTGATAGCTACAGAAATGACTGGCAAAGGCCCACACATGGTGACAACCATGAAATCACCACCCACAGCCTTTTAGACAGTGATATCACAGCATGTCTGGCAGTGGCAGTATGGCTTTGAAAGGTAAGAAGTCTGAAACTACTAATGTCTATGCCAGAAAAATCTGACCTATGGTTGATACTGTTATGCCTGCAGTCTGTAAGATAGGACACACCACCATGCTACATGGGACCAAAATGTTAAGCAAATATCAGCACAGTCTGTGCAGATGTGTAATGTGTACAGTTGTGTCACCCCCCCCCCATAGTCCCATAGAAATGGAGTAGCATGTTCCTAGACTTAAGCAGCATTAAGCTGTCACCCAGACTGATGGCACAATAGTAACAGAAAGCAACTGTCAGTAATACCCAGAGTCAACTTACTGGTGCCAACCCAGGGGTGTCTCCTGCTGGCAGCTTGGGAACATATGATCATCAAAATGCACTGCCCTGCTATAGATGGCCTGTATCTGTCACACCTGGCCTACAGGCCTCTGGCAAATACCTATGCCTCACCCACAGTGCCCTTTAGGGAGTGTCATGAGGTCCACAACACCAACATAACACAGTCCACAAAATGCAAAGAAAGTCCATGCTGACAACTGCTAGGATCAAACCTGTCAGCCTCATGGAGCCAGAAATTGGGGCAAAGCCATGAATAATGCGGTGATGAAAGTCCAGAGAAAAGGACACCTGTGAAATACTGCTCTAATAATTTATAAAGTTGATGGAATGGTTTGTAGTCGCATGGAATGTCTGATGGGTACAAAGTCTGAAACTCAATGCCAACTGTTTGCAATATCTGACTTCAACCCTGAGTGACGTGCAAAACACTTTTGATGGAAAACCACACTTGTTTGTGTAACCAAGATATATGAGTCATGGATGAGGATATTCTGTGATACTCTGCACAGTTGTCAGGTAGGGCTAGGAGTTTAAACATGGGAATGCACCCACTGCATGCAGGCCTAACCCTGGCAGATGGTGACATGTCTGCACCCACAGAATCCTGTGCCACAGCCATGGTGAGTAACACATCCCTTCATGATCACTCATCAGATGCAACATCCTGACCCCAACATGTGGCCATCCAAGCAAAATGAGGTGGGCCATACATATATGTGTGACAATCACACACCTACAGGCTGGTCAAACAGTCTGACACACACAAGACCCACCAAGTGCAGTCAACCATTGAGGAGAGCCCAGTTCAAAGTACTGGTAGCTATAGCCAAACATATCTGCCCAAGGACACCCCCCCTGCATATCCTATCCCCTACAAATATATCTGGAGTCTGCCTGTCACCCTGATCCTGTCTGATTTATATTATCCAACTGTGGACTGGAAATCAGACCAGGCCAGAACATAAATGCACAGAGATGCCACCATTGTAATATATCACCAAGGTGCTGGACCATTTCCACAGCACCAGCAGTCAATTGCTTGTAGGCAAACCCCTCAACAGGCTGGATAGTGCAATAATGTGTAGCATTTGGCCCATGAAACTTGTGTGTGCATCATCCATCCTGTATTCCTCTGGTAAATCACTGTGATGATCTGAAGAGGTATGTCACCAGGTACTGAAACAGTACATAACAGTGTCAAATGGCATATTTGACAGATGTCTGCTAAAACCAGCCCTGTAACCCTTGCAACCCATACATTACTGAGAGAAATTGTCACAATCATTGTATGGCCCATTGTCCCCACATTTTGATAGGCTATCTCCAGATATCCCACACCAACAGGTTGACAGGTATGGCTGTAGCACAAAACAAACAGGACTGGAGTACAACAATCCCTGGAATGGAGTCCCACATGTACTATAGAAGGACACACTGAGCATGCTCATACACTTAGAGAAATGTCAGCAGGATCTAGGAATGAACAGGCCTTCCACATCCAGTGCACTTTCCATTGCCCCACCTTAGCAGTCCTGAAGATGTCTGTCAGCATAGAAGTCACTTTTGTTAGGTCCAGCCCCATAAGCTCTGTGGCTTGTGCAATAACTGCATAACAAGATAGTATAAGCAGTCAGTTAGGTAGGAGTTTTAATCTCAGTCCTGGCAAATGTAAAAGTGTGTGTGTGTTCACAACTAAAATCTTTTGGGTCCATTCAAACCCAGTACACCTCCCCTTTCCCCAGTCTAGCAGTCCTGCAGATATCAGTCATCTTAGACATGCCTTCTGGCAGACGTTAGCTCTGTGGCACATGCACTAACTGCAGAACACAGTAGTAAAAAATAACTAGTTAGGTAAGAGTTCTAATCTCAGTCATGGCAAATGTACAAGTGTTTGTGGCAGTTGTGTGTGCAAGACTGTGGGAGTTGTGTGTTTGTTTATAGGTGAAACAGTTTTATGCCATTCCCACCCATGACACTTCACACTGCCCCACCTTATCAGTCCAGATGATGTCAGTCCCTTATCAGCAACCTTGGCCAGCTGTCAGCCCTGTAAACTCAGTAGTGTGTGTGTGTGTGTGTGTGTGTGTGTGATAAATGCTTAACACTATAGTACAAATGACTAACTTGGCAGAGGTTCTACTTTTCTGGTAAATGTGTGTGTGGGTATGTATGTTTGTACGTAGAAGTATTTTGATATGTTTCTCACCTACTGCCCTATTTTATCAGGACTGCCAATGTCATTCCCCATATCTGCACCTTTGGCTAGCTTTCAGCCTAGTAAGCTCTGTAGCATGTGTGGCAACTGTGTAACATTATGATACAAATCACTGGTTAGGTAGGGTTCTACTCTCACATCTGCCAAGTGTGCCTGTTTGTAGGACAAAGTATTTTGATAGGTTAAATACCCACTGCACTACTTTATCAGTCCTGCTGATGTCATTCCCTTTATAGGTTCACAAGTGTGTAGTAGGTATTGGCCCAGGAGCCTTAACAAGCCTAGCACATAGAAGGGCCCTGCCATTGTGCCACTCGATGTTACATCCCAGTGCCTGTATCAAGTATAGCCACTGCAGTGATCCTTGCATTGAACTGTCTATTACCCATCCACTCATCAAGAGTTCTTTGGAACAGGGTCAGCTGGGTATTCTGCATGACATGTATGGGAAGTATATTCCAGTGCATGTGCAGTCTCTTGGTGAGGGACCTGTCCCCCCACCATGTTGTGGTGATTGTGGTACTGAGGTAGAGGTCTCTAGAGTGTGTGGTGTGGATGGCTTTATATGTAGCATTTCTAAACCAGCTGGGTCAGACATGGTTTTGTAAGTCAAGCACAGATAACTGCTACTTAGGTGATATGACACAGAGAATAGCTTGGGTCTGCTGAGTCTGTCAGTGTAGGATGTGTGTTTAATGCCTAGGAACCCCTTTATAAGGTGCTTCTGTGGTTTCCCCAACTGTAGCAGGTGTATAATCAGGTACATTGCAAATGGGCCATAATACTTGAGGAGTGGTCTAATGAGGGAATAGTAGACAGAGATCATTACCTCTGTCTTCCTGGATGCAAAACACTTGGTAATGCAATGTGCCATATAGAAGGACTTCCTGACCACTGTGGCAATGTGGTGCTTGAAGGAGAAGTCACTGCCAACCTGTGTCCACAGATCTATTATAATGCATACAGTGTTCATTGGGCTCCCATCGGTGTGGTACTGAGTGTTTTACCAAGGATGATGTGGATGCATATTGTGGTGTCAAGCCTCTGGGCATTGTTTCCACACCACTCAATGGACTCAGTGAGGCCTTTCTGTGGGATGCGTGCATCACTTGTGGAGTTAATGATAGCTCCCAGCTTGCAGTCCTTTGTGAACTTGGTCAGCCAGAGTACCTCTGTGTTAGGCTAGACTCCTGAGAAGTAGATGCTGGACAAGGCACTACCCAGTACTGATCCCTGTGGGACTCTACTTGTGACTGCTTGCCGGTCTGACCTGGAGTTTGCCACTGCCATACTTGTGTGTTCTGTGAACCAATTTGCAAAACAAACAATGGTATATTGGTTGATGCCTAGTTTGTGGGGTTTGTCAATAATCCCTCACTGAGGGATGGTATCGCAAGCTTTGGAGAGACAGATGTAGACTGTATGCAGTACCTTACTGTCATACACAGCCCTGGTGACTCAGTCAAAGACATCAAACAGGTTGAGCAGGCATGATCTGCCATTCACAAAGCCAAACTGTGTGGGTTAGGAGATCACCTATGTCATGGTCAGTCAGGTCCTTGATTATACAGTCCATACCCCTACATAGTAGACTTGTCAGGCTAAGGGGCCAATAATCCCCAGAGTCTGTAGATGCTACCCCTTTATGGAGAGGGATGACTGTAGCAATCTGCCATGTTTGAGGGACAAAGCCTGAGGTGAGGCTGTGACTGACCAGGACACACAGATGTGGTCCAAGGTCACTTTGTATGTCATGTAAAACAAAGCCATGGATATGTTGGTGTCCCATGGAAGCTGTATTCTTGCCTGTGGACAATGAAGGTCTAACCTGGCCTGCAGTACTGCTGGGTGCCTGCCTTTCATCTGCCATTGTGATTGCACACTTGTGGGGAGAGAGAGGGGTAAAGCTGTCACTGAATGTGTTGCCAAGACTGTGACCAATATCTGTTGTCTCAGGATAGGAATTAGCATTGCACATTAGTGCAGTAACTTACAGCACTTGTGTTTAATGTTGTGGAGGTTGTTGATGTAACTATCAAAGGCGTATGTGATCGTCGTCAGTGTCTGCTGCATTTCTGCCTTAATAGATGCCTGTAGGGGATTCCATGAAGGATCCCAAGTTGTGTTTCAGGTTAATAAGGGGTTTCAACAGTCATGAGACACCACCTTTTTTTGTAACAGTGTCCTCCTTCTGTTGTACACTTTAGTAATGGCAGGGGACCATCAAGTTGTCTCCCAGTGTTTGGAGGACAGTGTCTGGGTTCTGCTGGCTATGGCTAGTACCATGCATTTATGTACCTGTTTGTACAGTTCATATAAGTATGAGTCGACAGTCATGCAGCTATTTCCCATTGTCATGGGTGCAGTGAAGTCATCCATCCCTGTTTTTATGGCTGCAAAGTCAGCTGTGGAGAGGTTTTGCAAGGTAGTTACCTTTGTGGGGGGGGGTGTGGCTAACATGTTGAGTTCTATGTCGATTTCAGCCTGTGTGGATCTCACCAGGTAGGTATTGACAACTGTGGATGAGTAACAGCCCCATATTTAAGTAGTCAACACAGGTCAAGGTTGTTGCATCCTCTACTGGGGGTCAGTATGAGCCAGTGCAGGGCACTGGAAATGATGAATTCCAGGAAGTGTTGGGCCACTGTACTGGTGCTTGGCTACTTTTAAAGGTGATGGAGAGGTAGTTTAAGTCTCCTACTATGTCAGTGTTGCATTGGACCTTCATAGATGGCAGGGTGTTGAGAAATGTGCATTGACAATCTAAGGACATAGATGCGGATTCATAGCAGGCTATGGTCTGGATTGCACTTTTACCCCAAGGCACTTGTACCAGAAGTAGCTCTGATGCATTATGCTGGGATACTAGTCTGGAGGTGTTCATATCTGTAATGAATATGGAGACAACACCACCTGTGGAGGTGTGGTACGGTCCATGTTTGCGTGCTGACAGCTGTGGAATGCATTATAGCCTGTTACTGCAGGGCTGCTGTCTGCTGCTGTGAACCACCTCACCATTACAACAGAAATGGCAATGTCCTCCACTCCGATGAGTGCTTTGAGTGATTGCATCCTAACAGTTACATGTCTCCTGTTGAGCAGCATGACCCTTAGATTGCATACATGTCTAAGTGTTATGGTGGTAATTACATTTGGAACACTGCCTAATAAGGCATTACAGAGGTGGCAAGAAACTTAGCCACTACCTGAAAACCCAGGGCTGACAGATGTAGGACATCTGCAGCAAGTCATAGAGGTCTGTCAATCATGTTATCCCAAGCAGAGAGATACTGGGTCCCCTGAGAATGACACAAAGCACTTAAGCCAATGTTGCAATCATCTGTTGATAGTACTGCAGCATCATTCTGGGTGATGGCAGTATACTGCTCAGGGCTACTTTCACACCTGCCTGGACCAGATAATCAGAGAGTTCAATCATGTCTCTTGTCATGTAGTCCAGGGAGGTGTGTCCCAGGTCATTCACACCCACATGGATACAGAGTGATGCATGCAGTTGTTGCGGAGTGCCATGACTGGCTGTGTCATGTGCTGGATGCTGGCATGTAATAGATAGTTGGCTGTTACCTGCTCCATATTCAACTTAGTGAGTGGGATATGTGTGTGCCTCAGTATTGAGTTACCCATGATCACTGTATTGTGCAAGGTGGTTAGCCTTAGGAGCTTATGTTGAGGAGCACACTGTGTAGGTGAAATATGTGCCCTTGGCATGTGCCACGTCGTGGTGTTTGAGTGGGTGTCTGTCTTGCTGGTCTGTGCTGTTTGGGTAAATGTCCATTGAGTACTTCTGTGATTCTGGGTATGTGGCTTTTCACTGTATGTCATGGCTGTCAAAGTTGGTGTCATGATGAGCTCTGTGTTCCACATGGTGTGGTGCAGTTGCTGATCTTATCCTTTTGACCTGCTAATCCAGTCTTTGCTGAAGAGTGCATATGTCCACATTGGGTGATATATGGGTAATTCTTACAGGTCTGAGTGTTTGGAGTTTAGAGGGGAGGGTTGTCTGTGTACATGAGGCAGTTGCAACAGTGCATCAGAATGGACAAGTGCACCAGGTTAATGGGTGAAAGCACAGAAAACTGCACTTCAATCATGCCAGGAGGGGTGAACATAACTAGTAGGTACTGGGGCTATTTCTGTGATGAACGAATACTGCTGACAGCTCCCAGGTGTGTCATACTTATTGATACAATTACCTGGTGAAGTACCAAGCTATATTGCTATCTGAAGTGCAAGATAGAAAGAACTAGCATGATGTAAGGATGAAACAGAAGGCAGACTGTCTGCCACCTGTAATACTTTACCTCATCTGTGCAGTTATCAGCAGCTTTGGCCATTTGAAAGTTCAGTAAGCTCTGTAGTGCATGCGCTAACTGAGTAACACTATATTAGACATAACTAGATAGGCTTAGGTTCATAGGTTCATAGGTTCATACTAGGCTATCTGCCCGAGGGCATTTACAAGCCTAGCCCATCGTTTTGTGGCTTACGCCACCCCTTTAGTATGGGGAACTATACCCATTATTTTGCTGTGCCTCTGTCGAGCAGTGACACTGAGGTAATCCCTGGGGTATATCTGCGATCTCCCATCCATTGGTCAAGATTTCTCTTGAACAAGGCCAGCGAGGTGCTCTGCCTCACATGTACCGGGATTTTGTTCCACAGCATAGGGAGTCTTTGGGTGATGAATCTATCCCTCCAGCACGTCCTATTAATAGCCGTGTCAAGGTTTAAGTCTCCCGCCCTTGTGGCTCTGATGGATCTAGATTTTTTGAGGTGAAGCATATTCATCAAATCTGGGTGTGACATGGCCTTGTATGTTAGGCAAAGGTCACCTCTGAGCAGTGTAAGCGACTGAATAGAGCTGGAGTTCTTTCAGTCGGGCAGCATAGGACAGATTTTTGAGACCCTTTATCCTTTTGGTGAGGAACTTTGTGGCCTCTCCAGCTGCTGCAAGTGTCGGGTCAGATACATTCATGGGGCATTGTACTCAATCATTGGTCTGATGAGTGATGAGTAAAGGGAGACTATGACCTCCTTGATCTAGATGAGAATCCCTTCATGATAAGGTGGGCAATGTAGAAGGTCTTCCTAACTACTTTAGCTACATGGGTGTCGAATGACAGACTACTATCAACCTGGGTCCCCAGGTCCCTGATAACTTCTTCTGTGCTCAGTGGATTGCCACCTATTTGGTAGCTAGGGGTAACCTTGTTTTTCCCGAAGGGTATGACTATGCATTTTTGGCATTTAACTTTAGGCGTGGCTCTGGCACCAGTTATCCGTTTCTGTGAGACCCTTCTGAAGGATATCTGTGTCAGATGTGTTTTCTACTATGGCGCCCAGTTTGCAGTCATCTGCAAACTTTGTCAGCCATAACCCTCCTGTGTTTGCTTGTACTTTGGAAAA